>NC_084633.1:11586705-11886705 GCF_033978795.1 Nerophis ophidion | reverse complement strand
TTAAGCTGTAATGTGTGCTAACAGCAGTGGCAAAACTACCTGTCAGCAAATAGTGTCGGCACAACAACGTCCCCATGCACTCCCCAGTGCAGCTTCTGTTGAAAAGTGGAGAGGTAATTGGAAGCAGGCCTATAAGTTCTGCTGCAGGGGGGGGGGGGGGGTTCAAGGGGTTGACGTCACCCTCTCGCTGGAGGCGTAGCGACTCAGACTCAAAAAGAGCACTCCCTCCGCCCGCCCCGTCCTCGGGGCCACCTCGGGCACGTGTCACTTCCAGCGTCCTCAGGATGGAAACGTCCGATTTTTTTGCAGCTTTTGTTATACGACAAACACAATCGTGCACACGTCCATCTGCAACACGTTAGAGCGTAGATCAGGGGTCACCCGTGAGGACCAGATGAGTAGCCCGCTGGCCTGTTCTAAAAATAGCTCAAATAGCAGCACTTACCAGTGAGCTGCCTCTATTTTTTAAATGTTATTTATTTACTAGCTAGCTTGTCTCGCTTTGCTCGACATTTTTAATTCTAAGAGAGACAAAACTCAAATGGAATTTGAAAATCCAAGAAAATATTTTAAAGACTTGGTCTTCACTTGTTTAAATAAATTGTTTGGGTTTTTTTTACTTTGCTTCTTATAACTTTCAGAAAGACAATTTTAGAGCAAAAATACAACCTTAAAAAGGATTATAGGATTTTTAAACACATATACCTTTTTACCTTTTAAATTCCTTCCTCTTCTTTCCTGAGAATTTAAATCAATGTTCAAGTATTTTTTTTTTTATTGTAAAGAATAATAAATACATTTTAATTTAATTCTTCATTTTAGTTTCTGTTTTTCCGACGAAGAATATTTGTGAAATATTTCTTCAAACTTATGATCATTTAAATTCAAAAATATTATTCTGGCAAATCTAGAAAATCTGTAGAATCAAATTTAAATCTTATTTCAAATATTTCATCAAAATTCTAAAATTAATATTAATTGGCAAATGTCATGCCTGTGAAGCAGGTCTTATAGTAAAAGTTTTTGGGACATTCAGTTCTTGCGTTTGCACTTCCTTGTTTTCTTTTGTCACCATGGCTACTCATTTGTTCCCACCTTGTCACGCCCCTGCCCTCAGTCCTGCACCTGTTTCTCATTACCACAGCTACTATTTAAATCATTTACTTTCTGTCCATCGGTATGGGAACTTTGCATTTTGCCTTCATGCCTGCATTTTGCTTACTGCTTGCTGCACATCCTTCATGCCCTCGATCACCTGCCACGCACCTTGGTGTTCATGCCTCTTGTTTTTGTCACAGTAAGTGTTTTGTTTTAGTTGTTAATAGCCATGCCATCGTGCTGTTTTTATTCATAGTTCATTCATGCCATTGAGCAAGTGTTTTGGGTTCACGTTTATGGTTATAGCCTAGTATTATACCTCCTTGTGAGCGCCCTTTGTTTTATTATTTTTGTATTTAGTGTATTAATAAATAACCATGTACCTGAACTCACGCCTGGCTCGTCCCG
The DNA here is from genome assembly GCF_033978795.1 of Nerophis ophidion. Classification (NCBI taxonomy): domain Eukaryota; kingdom Metazoa; phylum Chordata; class Actinopteri; order Syngnathiformes; family Syngnathidae; genus Nerophis; species Nerophis ophidion. The sequence goes on along the minus strand of NC_084633.1, from coordinate 11,885,199 downwards.
TATCCTCTCTGCATCGAAGAAGCAAAATTAATCCACGTTAAAGTCCTGACAGGAAGAATTACTAATAATGTTCCATACATTTAATTTTTTTTTCCCCAAAAAGATTCGAATTAGCTAGATTTTCTCTTTGTTTTTTTCGGTTGAATTTTGAATTTTAAAGAGTGGAAATTGAAGATAAACTATGTTTCAAAATTAAATTTAAATTTTTTTCTTGTTTTCTCCTCTTTTAAACCGTTCAAATAAGTGTTTTTTATCATTTATTATCCACAAAAAACCTTTGGTAAAAGGTAAAAAAAAGTACGACGGAATGACAGACAGAAATACCCTTTTTTTTTTCTTACATATATAGATTTATTTATTAAAGGTAAATTGAGCAAATTGGCTATTTCTGGCAATTTATTTAAGTGTGTATCAAACTGGTAGCCCTTCGCATTAATCAGCACCCAAGAAGTAGCTCTTGGTTCCAAAAAGGTTGGTGACCCCTGGCATAGAGAGTGAAGGGGGGTGGGGGGTCCAGATGGAGCTTTGCCAGTCCAAAAGAAAAGTCTGAGCACTTATCACACTCGCCTGCGATAAACCAAACCTCAGCACCAGCCCTGAGGTTACTCCTCACGCCGAGCGCGACCTATTTATCCAGACTGTGCTGCGTGGCGGACCAGGACCGGAGGTTCTGCAACTAACTGGGGACCACATGTCGTGTTTTTGTATACAGGCGCACGCTTCTGCCTCGCATATTTATGGCCAGCTGCGGAGCAAATGCGGAGTTTTCCAGGACAAATATTTAGCAAAGCTCTCAGGACGACGTACTGTACACAACTACAGCCACAAACATCACACTGTATCAACACTTTGCTGGGGCGGCATAGCTCGGTTGGTAGAGTGGCCGTGCCAGCAACATGAGGGTTCCAGGTTCGATTCCCGCTCCCACTATTCTAGTCACTGCCATTGTGTCCTTGGGCAAGACACTTTACCCACCTGCTCCCAGTGCCACCCACACTGGTTTAAATGTAACTTAGATATTGGGATTCACTATGTAAAGCGCTTTGAGTCACTAGAGAAAAGTGCTATATAAATATAATTCACTTCACTTCACATGTGGAACGGTACGGTGGGAGAAGGAGACGGCCGAGTGGCGGGGCTCTCCTTTCGGTTGAGAAGCTGTCATCCGGTAGGAGCTCAGAGTAAAGCCGCTGCTCCTCCACATGGTTGGTTGGGATGGTTCTTTTCTTCTTTGTTCCGGAGGAGAAGACGTCCACAGTTTCCAAAAACAATTTGAAATGTGGACTCGTTCGACCACAGAACACTTTTCCACTTTGTATCAGTCCACTTTAGATGAGCAGTATTTCTGGGTGTTGTTGATAAACGGCTTTCACTTTGCATAGTAGAGTTTTAACTTGCACTCACAGATGTAGCGACAAATTGTGGTTACTGACAGTGGTTCTGTGAAGTGTTCCTGAGCCCATGTGGTGATATCCTTTACACACTGATGTCAGTTTTCAATGCAGTACCGCCTGAGGGATTCAAGGTCACGGGCATTCAATGTTACGTGCAGTAATTTTTCCAGATTCTCTGATTCTTTCGATGATATTACAGACCTTAGATGACAAATTTCATGCATTAGCTTGTTGAGAAATGTAGCGAATAAAATCGATGCATCAACACATTCGGAACTTAAACATAACTGAAGTTAGCAAAGATGGATCGAAAAGGGCATTTTCTTTACATTTCTCAAGCTGTTGCACCAATGACGTGAACATTTGACTTGTTTTTTTACACATTATGTGCGTTGGTATATGGGGATTACCAACGTGGACCATGGTGGTTCGGGCATCTGGTCAGGATGCCTCCCGAACGCGGTGTTTCGGGCACGTCCGACCGGTAGGATGCCACGGGGAAGACCCAGGACATGTTTGGAAGACTATGTCTCCCGGCCGGCCTGGGAACGTCTCGGGATCTCCCGGGAGGAGCTGGACGAAGTTGCTGGGCAGAGGGAAGTCTCGGGCTTCCCTGCTTAGGCTGCTGCCCCCGTGACCTAACTTTGGGATAAGCGGAGGAAGATGATGGATGGATGGATAGATGGATGGATGGATGGATATAGACTATGTTTTAGTACCATGATACTATGCTTTTAGCACTATGACAGGGGCATTGATTTAGTTCTAAGACATAGATGATGCGTGTGGCACTATGTTCTCAGCAAGGTTTTTAATACCATGACACAGGCATTGTTTTAGTACCATGACATGAGTAATACTTTGGTTCTAAGACATAGGTGATGTGTTAAGCACTATGTCCTAGGCGATGATTTTAGTACAATGACATAAGCAAAGTTTTTCATAATATGACATAGGCATTGTTTTTAGTACTATGAGATAAGCAATGTGTTGTAGTATTTTGACATAGGCAATGTTACCATGACATAGGGAATACTTGAGTATCATGACATGGGCATTGATTTAGTTCTAAGACATAGGTGATGTGTTTGGCACTATGTTCTCAGCAAAGTTTTTAGTACCATGACACAGGCATTGTTTTAATACCATGACATGAGCAATGCTTTAGTTCTAAGACATAGGTGATGTGTTAAGCACTATGTCCTAGGCCAGGGGTCACCAACGCGGTGCCCGCGGGCACCAGGTAGCCCGTAAGGACCAGATGAGGAGCCTGCTGACCTGTTCTAAAAATTGCTCAAATAGCAGCACTTACCAGTGAGCTGCCTCTATTTTTAAAATTGTATTTATTCATTAGCAAGCTGGTCTGCTTCGCTCGACATTTTCAATTCTAAGAGAGACAAAACTCAAAGAGAATTTGAAAATCCAAGAAAATATATTAAAGACTTGGTCTTCACTTGTTTAAATAAATTCATTTATTTTTTTACTTTGTTACTTATAACATTCAGAAAGACAATTTTAGAGAAAAAAATACAACCTTAAAAATAATTCTAGGATTTTTAAACACATATACCTTTTTACCTTTTAAATTCCTTCCTCTTCTTTCCTGACAATTTAAATCAATGTTTAAGTATTTTTTTATTTATTGTAAAGAATAATAAATACATTTTAATTTCATTCTTCATTTTAGCTTCTGTTTTTTCGACAAAGAATATTTGTGAAATATGTCTTCAAACTTATTATGATTAAAATTTTAAAAATTATGCTGGCAAATCTAGAAAATCTGTAGAATCAAATTTAAATCATATTTCAAAGTCTTTTGAATTTCTTTTAAAATTTTTATTCTGGAAAATCTAGAAGAAATAATGATTTGTCTTTGTTAGAAATATAGCTTGGTCCAATTTGTTATATATTCTAACAAAGTGCAGATTGGATTTTAACCTATTGAAAATATGTAATCAAAATTCTAAACTTAATCTTAATCAGGAAAAATTACTAATGATGTTCCATAAATTGTTTTTTTTAATTTTTTCAAAAAGATTCGAATTAGCTAGTTTTTCTCTTCATTTTTTTAGGTTGAACTTTGAATTTTAAAGAGTCAAAATTAAAGGTAAACTATGTTTCAAGATGTAATATTTTTTATTTTTTTGAGCGTTTTCTCCTCTTTTAAACCGTTCAATTAAGTGTTTTTTTCATCATTTATTCCCTACAAAAACCTTCCCTAAAAGGAAAAAAAAAGTATGACGGAATGACAGACAGAAATACCCATTTTTTTATATATATATATATGGACTTATTTATTAAAGGTAAATTGAGCAAATTGGCTATTTCTGGCAATTTATTTAAGTGTGTATCAAACTGGTAGCTCTTCGCATTAATCAGTACCCAAGAAGTAGCTCTTGGTTTCAAAAAGGTTGGTGACCCCTGTCCTAGGCAATGTCTTTAGTACTAGGACATAGGTACTGGTTTAGTACTATGTTTTTTGACATAGGCTAAGTTTTTAGCCCTATGACATAGGTAATGTTTTAGTAATTTGACATAGGTAATGTGTTTAGTACTATGACTTAGGCAATGTTTTTACGACAATGTTTTCAGTATTGTGACATTTTGCGCAAGTCTTTGTTTTGTCAGATTTTGGTTGACTTTGTTTATTATTCTTCGGTCAATGGTCAACAAAGCAAACAAACAGTTGTACATTCATAGATTGAAAATAAAAAGTTGGACATTCATAGATTGAAAATGAAAAATGTTACAGACCGAAAGGATTTAGGCTGAAGTTAAAAGCTTATTGCTCCTAACCCTATAATCAATTTCAAGTACAAAATAAACTTCCGAAAATTATAAAATGTCCTTTGCACAACTTAGTATAAATACGCATTATAAACAACATGAACGTAGTTCAATTTTATACACAGTACAGGCATGTGAAATATCCCTGAGTACATATAGACCTTTGCACTAATTATATATACAATATATACAAACAATTGTACTTCCATTATTATTTATAGATCATGTTTAATTTTTAATTAACATTAATCATAGTATTAACTACAATGTTAATTCAAGAGTGATATATTTTTTCAAGACATTGGTCTTAAAGTGTTTTTTAAATGTGTGAATGGAACTGGAACATTTTAAGGAATCATCCAAGCTGTTCCACAGTTGAACTCCTCTAACAGAAACACATCTACTTTTTAAGCTTGTTCTTATTTTTGCTTTCTGAAAAAAAGCTGAACCTCTGAGGTCATAGGGATTCTCTCTGGGTTTAAATCTCATTTGTAAACACCCGGGCAGCATGTGGTTATGAGCTTTGAAAGCCACAATAGTAGTATTGAGGTCAACAAGATCGTGCAGTTTTAATGTTTTTAATTTGATGAACAGAGCATTGGTATGGTCATGATAATTTGCATAAGTTACAATTCTAATCGCTTTCTTTTGAAGTAAAAATATAGGGTTGATGTTTGATTTGTAATTGTTTCCCCAGATTTCAACACAATAGTTAAGATATGGGAGTATGAAAGAATTATATAACATGATAAAAATAGTGAGATCTTCACCAACTCAACCGGTTCCATCTTCACTTAATAATATCGCATATTTCCACTCCATTTGCTCTTTCTTCGACCTCATTTGCCAGCCATTAGTTATTATCCATGCCTGTCTGTAGTGCCAGCAAGAAGAGGAACCTCTTTCAAGCGTTTAGTGTCGAGCTAAGCCCCATTCCGACGCTGTTTGCCAACAACTACCCGTTTGGTTGCCAAAAGAGCCCAAGAGTGCGGCCAAAGGTGGGCTCACTGAGGCGAACATGGCGTTTTATCGTGTGTTACGGCATGACTGTATGTGCCGTCGTAACACCGTGCTTCTGCTATGATGTAAGAAGCTCGCATCCAAGCCCGCTCCATAACCCGGCAGTCCCGAGGGAGCCAGTAAAAGACTAGCATGGTGCGGAGTCTGTTAACACGGCCAGTTAAGTGTTTAAAGCTGCAGGCCTGGACACACCATAGGCCCTTTTCCACAGCAGGAACTTTCCCATTTATATGGGTAAATAAAGGACCCCCTGTGTTCACCTCAGAACTTTCCTCCAGAAGGTCTTATCTTTGTCCTTGTGATGTCAGATGAAACAAACATTGAACTGTTTGGCCACAATACCCAGCAATATGATTGGAGGAGAATAGGTGAGGCCTTTAATCCCAGGAACACCACACCTACCGTTAAGCATGGTGGTGATAGTATGATGCTCTGGGCCTGCCAATGGAACTGATGCTTTAAATGGGACAATGAAAAAGGAGGATTACCTCCAAATTCTTCAGGACAACCTAAAATCATCAGCCCGGAGGTCGGGTCTTGGGCGCAGTTGGGTGTTCCAATAGGACAATGACCCCAAACACACGTCAAAAGTGGTAAAGGAATGGCTACAACAGGCTAGAATTAAGGTTTAGAGAGAAAAGATGAGACCTTTGATCCAAGGAACGCCAGTCCGAGATATAATGAGGTGCCAGTCCATTAAAAGCTTTAAAAAAAAAACAGAAATGTTATCAAATCAATTCTAAAATGAACAGGGAGCCAGTGCAGACCACGTGTGTCTTTTGACCAGGACCGTATGTGCTATGAGATACAAAAGTGAAACTTAAACATAACTTTCTCCGATGCTGCCACAAATTGAGTCATTACATGTTTTCCTGTCTTCCATCTCCCCAGTCCGGTTCCCAAATGTTGGGGCTGTGTGTGAATGCTTACAGGTGCACTTTGTTGACATTTTGACGTCTGTATTTAGTAAACATTGAAGTGCTGTGTTTACCCCAGCATTTCAAGGAATGAAGCAATTTGTGTTTTTGCAATGGGGTGCAGGTTGTGTTACACAGTCCTAATTTACAAACCCCGTTTCCATGAGTTGGGAAATTGTGTTAGATGTAAATATAAACAGAAATCAATGATTTGCAAATCCTTTTCAACCCATATTCAATTGAATGCACTACAAAGACAAGATATTTGATGTTCAAACTCATAAACTTTATTCTTTTTTTGCAAATAATACTTAACTTAGAATTTCATGGCTGCAACACATGCCAAAGTAGTTGAGAAAGGGCATGTTCACCACTGTGTTACATCACCTATTCTTTTAACACTCAATAAACGTTTGGGAACTGAGGAAACTAATAGTTGAAGCTTTGAAGGTGGAATTCTTTCCCATTCCTGTTTTATGTAGAGCTTCAGTCGTTCAACAGTCCGGTGTCTCCGCTGTCGTATTTTACGCTTCATAATGCGCCACACATTTTCGATGGGAGACAGGTCTAGACTGCAGGCGGGCCAGGAAAGTACCCGCACTCTTTTTTTACAAAGCCACGCTGTTGTAACACGTGCTGAATGTGGCTTGGTATTGTCTCGCAGAAATAAGCAGGGGCGTCCATGAAAAAGATGGCGCTTAGATGGCAGCATATGTTGTTCCAAAACCTGTATGTACCTTTTAGCATTAATGGTGCCTTCACAGATGTGTAAGTTACCCATGCCTTGGGCACTAATGCACCCCCATACCATCACAGATGCTGGCTTTTGAACTTTGCGTCGGTAACAGTCTGGATGGTTCGCTTCCCCTTTGGTCCGGATGACACGATGTCAAATATTTCCAAAAACTATTTGAAATGTGGACTCGTCAGACCACAGAACACCTTTCCACTTTGCATCAGTCCATCTTGTATGATCTCGAGCCCAGAGAAGCCGGTGGCGTTTCTGGATGTTGTTGATAAATGGCTTTCGCTTTGCATAGTAGAGCTTCAACTTGCACTTACAGATGTAGCGACGAACTGTAGTTACTGACAGTGGTTTTATAAAGTGTTCCTGAGCCCATGTGGTGATATCCTTTGGAGATTAATGTCTCTTTTTGATACAGTGCCAGGTCACGGTCATTCAATGTTGGTTTTCCGGCCATGCCGCTTATGTGGAGTGATTTCTCCAGATTCTCTGAACCTTTTGATGATATTATGGACTGTAGATGTTGAAATCCCTAAATTTCATGCAATTGCACTTTGAGAAACGTTGTTCTTAAACTGTTTGACTATTTGCTCACGCAGTTGTGGACAAAGGGATGTACCTCGCCCCATCCTTTCTTGTGAAAGACTGAGCATTTTTTGGCAAGCTGTTTTTATACCCAATCATGGCACCCACCTGTTCCCACTTAGCCTGCACACCTGTGGGATGTTCCAAATAAATGTTTGATGAGCATTCCTCAATTGTATCAGTATGTATTGCCACCTTTCCCAACTTCTTTGTCACGTGTTGCTGGCATCAAATTCTAAAGTTAAGGATTATTTGCAAAAAAAAAAATAAAGTTTATGGAGTTTGAACATCAAATATGTTGTTTTTGTAGCATATTCAACTGAATATGGGTTGAAAATGATTTGCAAATTTTTGTATTCCGTTTATATTTACATCTAACACAATTTCCCAACTCATATGGAAACGGGGTTTGTAATTCAAACAACTGTATTATTGGACTCTTGAAATTGATTTTATCCTTTTATGCCTTTTATTACTGGCAGTTATTTTATGCCTGATGTGGCTTTTGTGCTTTCTGACTTCGGCATAGCAAGCCTGGGAATGATCATGATTATTTTCCCATTAGTGGCCCCGCTCTTTATATCTCCCACTAAATAGTGTGCCCTTTTTGAGCATGTTTTGCATATGCATTGATGTTTGCGCTCATGTGTGTTCTAAGCAAGATGCATTCGGTGCCCCTCAACCTGGAAAAAAAAAAAAAAAACCCACGTCTTCCCGTCACACCTAAATGTGCTGTGACGGCAGTATGTGTGGGCTCTCGGAGACGGGACCGGATTTCTACTTTACAAGGCTCCGGCTTGCCATTTCTTCCCACAGCGGCCCAGTGGCGAGCAAAAGCCGACTGTGGGAACCAGAAGCACACTGAAGGAACCTGGAAAGCGTTGATGATGGGGAAGCTCCGAGCAGCCATTGTTGATTCGCGGTTATGGGAACATATAAATGACACATATGGAATCATAAACACTCTCGGAGCAGAAGTTGTCCTGGTTAGTGTGAGGACAAACACATGATAATGTTCATAAAACTGTCTTTCACAGCCTAACATTGCGTAATATATCATGCTTTTATTTTGGTATCCTCATGTGGGATCTTTAGTCAGTGGTTCAAAGGGGCTCCTTCACCCAAAATATTATTTTGTCCCTTCTGACTGTTTCTCTGTCAGGAGGAGTCTGGCGATGATGTCAGTTTGAGCACAGCAGCCTCTTAAAACGCCATATTTTGATTTGACTTAATAACAAAGGACTAGAGATGTCCGATAATAGCTTTTTGCCGATATTCCGATTTTGTCCAACTCTTATCGTATTTCCTTGAAATGCCGCTGGGGCGCTAATTATTTTAAAACCTTTACATTGTTTGTTATGGAAAAATATATATATTTTTTTTACAAAACCTGTTCAAGAATCAATTAAGGGCCTGATTCAAAGGTTTGCATGTGCTAAAACACGTGCAAACTTCATATCGCACACAAAGCTGATCTACTGTACAGGATTGCTTATTATTTTTATTGGATAGTAGTCTGTTTGTTTCAATTGTTAGTTTTTCCTTTTTACTTCTTATGTCATTTATGTCACCCCATATTTGTTCCTACTACCACACCTTAAATTGGAGTCTTTAATCTCGTTATATGCAAATATAATGACAATAAAGTTCATTCTATTCTATTCTATTCTACTCAACGTGTGCAAAGTGGATTGCGTCTCTTGAGTGAGCAGAATAGGGCGTCTCTGTCTTCATTAATATGCAAAATACATGTTGATCATTAAAACGCCCACAATACCGGGAGGAGACGATGCAAATATAATTATTTAGCGCGCGCAATGTTATTTTGTTTTTATTTTGCAGGTGTGTGAAGGACGTGCACACTGACAGTTTAACACACGGCTGCAGAGACGATAGCCAGGCGAGAATCCTCTGTCCAACGTGTGTGTGTATGTCGACATTTTGGCAGTCAAAAATAAAAAATATTAGACATATCGTTTATCCAGCAACATCATTTTATAATGGTATAGCTGCTCGAGGATTTAAGGACTTTATTAAAAAGACATTCACTTTATGCGTTGTGGTCTCATTCAATATCTTTAATGATGTTTGTTTATCCATCCATTTCTACCGTTTATTTAGGCGGGAAACCTCTGTCCTACGTGTGTGTGTGTCGACATTTTGGCAGTCAAAAATCAGAAATATTAGACATATTGTTTATTCAGCAACATCATTTTATAATGGTATAGCTGCTCGAGGATTTAAGGACTTCATTAAAAAAACATTCAATTTATGCGTTTTGGTTTCATTCAATATCTTTAATGATGTTTGTTTATCCATCCATTTCTACCGCTTATTTAGGCGAGAATCCTCTGTCCAACGTGTGTGTGTATGTCGACATTTTGGCAGTCAAAAATCAAAAATATTAGACATATCGTTTATTCAGCAACATCATTTTATAATGGTAAGCTGCTCGAAGATTTAAGGACTTTATTAAAAAAACATTCAATTTATGCGTTTTGGTCTCATTCAATATCTTTAATGATGTTTGTTTATCCATCCATCCATGCATTTCTACCGCTTATTTAGGCGAAAATCCTCTGTCCTACGTGTTTGTGTATGTCGACATTTTGGCAGTCAAAAATCAAAAATATTAGACATATATCGTTTATTCAGCAACATCATTTTATAATGGTATAGCTGCTTGAGGATTTAAGGACTTTATTAAAACAACATTCAATTTATGCGTTTTGGTTTCATTCAATATCTTTAATGATGTTTGTATATCCATCCATCCATCCATTTCTACCGCTTATTTAGGCGAGAATCCTCTGTCCAACGTGTGTGTGTATGTCGACATTTTGGCAGTCAAAAATCAAAAATATTAGACATATCGTTTATTCAGCAACATCATTTTATAATGGTATAGCTGCTCGAGGATTTAAAGACTTCATTAAAAAACATTCAATTTATGCGTTTTGGTCTCATTCAATATATTTAATGATGTTTTTTTATCCATCCATTTCTACCGCTTATTTAGGCGAGAATCCTCTGTCCTACGTGTGTGTGTATGTCGACATTTTGGCAGTCAAAAATCACAAATATTAGACATATCGTTTACTCAGCACATCATTTTATAATAGTATAGCTGCTCGAGGATTTAAGGACTTTATTAAAAAGACATTCACTTTATGCGTTGTGGTCTCATTCAATATCTTTAATGATGTTTGTTTATCCATCCATCCATCCATTTCTACCGCTTATTTAGGCGAGAAACCTCTGTCCTACGTGTGTGTATGTCGACATTTTGGCAGTCAAAAATCACAAATATTAGACATATCGTTTATTCAGCAACATCATTTTATAATAGTATAGCTGCTCGAAGATTTAAGGACTTTATTAAATCCGGGATGAAATGAAAGGAACTTTAAATATATACAGTGGAGATTTTAAAGTAATTAATGCACACATCTTAAAAGTGCAATTTCAATGTAGATTATGTGCATTTATCCATCCATCTTCTTCCGCTTATCCGAGGTCGGGTCGCGGGGCAGCAGCCTAAGCAAGGAAGCCCAGATATCCTTTTCCCCAGCCACTTCGTCCAGCTCTTCCCGGAGGATCCCAATTCGTTCCCAGGCCAGCCTGGCGAAATAGTCTTCCCAACGTGTCCTGGGTCTTCCCCGTGGCCTCCTACCGGTTGGACGTGCCCTAAACACCTCCCTAGGGAGGCGTTCGGGTGGCATCCTGACCAGATGCCCGAACCACCTCATCTGGCTCCTCTCGATGTGGAGGAGCAGCGGCTTTACTTTGAGTTCCTCCCGGATGACAGAGCTTCTCACCCTATCTCTAAGGGAGAGCTCCGCCACCCGGCGGAGGAAACTCATTTCGGCCACTTTTACCCGTGTTCTTGTCCTTCCGGTCATGACCCAAATCTCATGGCCATAGGTGAGGATGGGAACGTAGATCGACCAGTAAATTGAGAGCTTTGCCTTCCGGCTCAGCTCCTTTTTCACCACAACAGATCGATAAAACGTCCGCATTACTGAAGACGCCGCACCGATCCGCCTGTCGATCTCACGATCCACTCTTCCCTCACTCCTGAACAAGACTCCTAGGTACTTGAACTCCTCCTCTTGGGGCAGGGTCTCCTCCCCAACCCGAATTAAGCATATGGCAAGCAGAAAACAATTTATTTCAACTATTTTCCCTGAAATATGCATTGAGGCTATAAAGTGTGTTTCGTACCATTTACGCGATTAATCAAACAAACTAGTTGATAGATTACGTGATTAGTAAAAAAAATCAATAACTGCAGCCCTTCTTCCATATCTTCTAATCCTACTTCTACGCTCATGAAAACAAGCGAAAGACCTAATAAGGATTCCTGATCCGGGACTAACCATTAATGTGTGTGTGTTCCAGATCATGACAATCCTGGGTTTAGCGAGATATGAGCAAGCTTATTGCGAATGTTTCCTAGCTGCGGTCAGCTGGAACCTCGTGCATGCTTGTTGTATCGTTTCATGTTTGGATAGCACTGATATCTGCCTTCTCTTGAGCTCAAGGGATGGATTTGAGCTTATCACTGCAGGTCTGATAAGTGAGACAGGAGACAAGAGAGTGCAGAGAGGGCTGGAGGAGGACATGGAGGGTCATGGGAGGTAGTGTCACTCATTGGTCGAATACATTCATCATTGTCCTGCAAATATTTTTAGACCATCTGGGCATTCGTAACATGGATGGACGACACACTGCATTATTATGTTCCACAGTCTCCACTGTGCTGTAGCAGCCCATTTTCTTTTTGCCCTCCGTCTCATTTTGAATCAGATCCCAACCATTTTAACATAATTTTTCTCCCCACTAGTAAAAACTAATATCAAATATTAATTGATTAAAATGTGTACAAAATGCTTAAACGGTCCAGTTATAATTTTAAATAATTATTTTTAAAACATCAATGTTATTTATTTTATAACCCATCCATCCATCCATTTTCTACCGCTTGTTCCCTTTTGGGGTCGCGGGGGGCGCTGGCGCCTATCTCAGCTACAATTGGGCGGAAGGCGGGGTACACCCTGGACAAGTCGCCACCTGATCGCAGGGCCAACACAGATAGACAGACAACATTCACACTCACATTCACACACTAGGGCCAATTTAGTGTTGCCAATCAACCTATCCCCAGGTGCATGTCTTTGGAAGTGGGAGGAAGCCGGAGTACCCGGAGGGAACCCACGCATTCATGGGGAGAACATGCAAACTCCACACAGAAAGATCCCGGGTCTGGATTTGAACCCAGGACTGCTGGACCTTCGTATTGTGAGGCAGACGCACTAACCCCTCTTCCACCGTGAAGCCCCTATTTTATAACCAAGATATAAATTTGATATGTTACCAATTCTATTCATTTGATTGATGCATTGAAAATATATTTTTAGGTAAATATTAGCAAAATAAATGTTTTGCCCATCAGTTAGGAATATAAATATAGGACATCATTTTCACATTATAAAATATATACATAAATAGTTATATATATATGTGTGTGTGTGTTTATATATATATATATATATATATATATATATATATATAACATATATATATATTGTATATATGTGTGTGTTTATATATATATATACATATATATATAAACACACACATATATACAATATATATGTGTATATATATTGTATATATGTGTGTGTTTATATATATATATATATATATATAAACATATATATGTGTATGTGTGTATGTATATATATATAATATATATATACACACATATATATATGTATAAACACACACACATATATATATATATATACACACACACATATATATACACATATATATATGTATATACACATATATATATATTTATATATATATATATATACATATGTGTATATACACATATGTATAAATGAATGTATCTACACATAAAAATAACACAATCCTCAATATATGTATGTGTGTGTGTATATATATATATGTATGTGTATATATATATATATATATGTATATATATATATATGTATGTATGTGTGTGTGTATATATATATATATATATATATATATATATATATATATATATATATGTATATGTATATGTATGTGTGTATATATATATATATATATATGCGTGTGTGTATTCGTATTTACCAAATTTTGGGACAAACAAATCCTCCAAAAGTTGTGAATTTTTGTAACATATTTTCTGTATCCGTCTATGTGCCGTGATGGTGTTTTTTGTCATCCAAAAATAGAATACTGGATTTTTTTACAATCATTCATGGTTGTGCTGTGTGTTTATAATCAGACACATGATGTCGTAGGAGCGTGTCGTCTAATGCGAAGGCACGCCACAACACTGACATCACAGGCCTGGAACACTCTTAACTGTACTGGGCAGATGTATAAAGCCTCTGTTGGTTTAAGAGCGACCAGCTCAGAGTTGACACTGTAAACAAACTCACTAGATAAGTATTGGGCCACCAGGTTGTGATAGTGTTAAAAAGACAGATGTGTCTACCTTGACACGGAGTCGAGGTAAACGGCAAGCAGATAAAAGACAAAGAAAAGGGCAAAAGTGAGTGTCTTGTTCTTATAGTTATCTGTTTTTAAAAAGTGTCCTTGCAAGTTGCTACAAGGCTGCAGACGTTGCAACGCAATCAAAAAGGAGGCAAGGGCTTGTCAGCATGTCTGCAATATAATGTTTGCAGAAACGTTTATTATGCAGAATACCTTTCTGTCGTTCAAGGACTCATAGCGTCCAGATGACTAAAATTTCACCAGAAAGTTCTCTTAATGTATTCTTTGCTGCGCCAAACACTGCATATGTAATTATACATTAAATAAAGTCAAACACTAATAGGGCAACAAGAGAAATATCGCACATTTCTTTTTTGTAAAGCAAATCTGTACAGCATCTACAAAACCCAAATCCAGTACCAGTGCGTTGTGTAATTCGTAAATAAAAACAGAATACAATGATTTACAAATCCCTTTCAACTTGTATTTAATTGAACAGACTGCAAAGACAAGATATTTAATGTTCCAACTGAGAAATGTCTTTTATTTTTTATTTTTTTGTGCAAATAATCATTAACTTAGAGTTTAATGGCAGCAACAAGTAGCCACAGGGGCATTTTTACCTCTGTGTTACATGACTTTTCCTTTTAAAACCCCTTAGTAAACATTTGGGAACTCAGGAGACCAATTTTTGAAGCTTTTCAGGTGGAATTCTTTCCCATTCTTGCTTGATGTACAGCTTAAGTTGTTCAACAGTCCGGGGTCTCCGTTGTGGTATTTTACGTTTCATATTGCGCCACACATTTTCAATGGGAGACAGGTCTGGACTACAGGCAGGCCGGTCTAGTACCCGCACTCTTTTACTATGAAGCCACGCTGTTGTAACATTGTCTTGCTGAAATAAGCAGGGGCGTCCGTTAAAAAGACGTTGCTTGGATGCCAACATATGTTGCTCCAAAACCTGTATGTACCTTTCAGCATTAATGGTGCCTTCACATATGTTTAAGTTACCCATGCCTTGGGCACTAATACACCCCCATACCATCACAGATGCTGGCTTTTTAATTTTGCCCCTATAACAGTCCAGATGGTTATTTTCCTCTTTGTTCCGGAGGACTCGACGTCCACAGTTTCCAAAAGCAATTTTTAATTGTGGACTTGTCTGACCACAGAACACTTTTCCACTTTGCATCAGTCCAATTTAGATGAGCTCAGGCCTAGCGAAGCCGGCGTCATTTCTGGGTGTTGTTGAAAAATGGCTATTGCTTTGCACAGTAGAGTTTTAACTTGCACTTTCAGATCTCCTGTCCAAAGGCAAAACCCAGTAACTCAATTTTGGTCAAAACTAAGCTGATAATAGTTTTGGAGTTCCTAGGTGATATGCTTTACATTAGTGTATGCGATATTGTAATTTGTTCCGTAAGTAAGCTGTTACGCCCATGGCAGGACCTAGCAACGACCACATAACCGCGTAGATACAACAGAAAAACCTAGTATCTCAAGGGACCAATCGGAGCTTCTCTGTCAGTCGCCTTATTGTCTTTAATGAGACATTTGCACGAATGGGGGCTGACGGTCAACCTGATTATGTGATATTATGGCACGAGGGGATATTTGGAAGATTGGCCCAGGACGTTGCAAGCACCTTCATTAAATGTATTGTTCCTGATTCTTCCCCTTGCATACTCTTTTGGGCAGATAACTGTGGAGGTCAAAATGAAAACTGGACGCTGCCCAATGTGCAAACGCAGAATGGGGCCCACCCGAGATTGTGATAAAATATCTGGAGAAAGGGCACACGTTCATGAGAGGGGATTCAATCCATGGCTCAATCGGCAAGAAAATGAAAGCTCAAGAAAATATCTATACGTTTGATGACTTTGTAGATCTTTGTAAGACAGCATCAAGATAGATTGGTTTTCCTTTGTTTTCTCAAAATCAGCTAGAAGTGAGTTACTAGGTTTTGCCTTTGGACGGGAGAGATGTAGCGACAAACTGTAGTTACTGACGGTGGTTTTCTGACGTGTTCCTGAGCCCATGTGGGGATATCCTTTACGCACCGATGTCGGTTTTTGATGCAGTACCGCCTGATTGATCCAAGGTCACGGGCATTCAATGTCACGTGCAGTGAAAAGTTCAGATCCTTTGAACTTTTTGATGATGTTACGGACCATAGATGGTGAAATCCCTTGCAATAGCTTGTTGAGAAATGTTCTTAAACTATTTGTCTCACGCATTTGTTCACAAAGTGGTGACCCTCGCCCCATCCCTGTTTGTGAATGAATAAGCATTTCATGGAAGCTGCTTTTAGATTAGATTAGATTAGATAGTACTTTATTTATTCCGTCAGGAGAGTTCCTTCAGGAAAATTACAATTTTCAGCACAATCCCATTCAAGATCAGACAAACATTACAGGGAGACAGAACAGGATCGCTGACGGGTCTGCCGGCTTCCAGCGCCCCTTACAAAAAAGATGACATACAGGCAAGCAAGGTGGGGGGGGAGATGGGAGAAAAGGATAGAAGATTAAAATAAAATTAAAAAAATCGGTCTTAGCCCAGGCCCTGGAGTGAGGGTGCAGACTGAGGCCAAGGGAAAAAAATATATATATACATATACCCAATCATGGCACCCACCTGTTCCCAATCAGCATGTTCCCCTGTGGGATGTTCTAAATATGTGTTTGGTAGGCTTTCCTCAACGTTCTCAAGTCTTTTTTGCCACTTGTGCCAGCTTTTTTGAAACACGTTGCAGGCGTCAAATTCCAAATGAGCTAATATTTGAAAAAAAAAATAACGTTTTCATGTTCGAACGTTATGTATCTTGTCTTTGCAGTCTATTTGCGACTGTGTTGGATCCACTATGGGTTGAACTTTCACAGTATCATGTTAGACCCGCTTGACATCCATTGCTTTCCTCCTCTCCAAGGTTCTCATAGTCATCATTGTCACCGACGTCCCACAGGGTGTGAGTTTTCCTTGCCCTTATGTGGGCCTACCGAGGATGTCGTAGTGGTTTGTGCAGCCCTTTGAGACACTAGTGATTTAGGGCTATATAAGTAAACATTGATTGATTGATTGATTGATATTCAATTGAGTATAGGTTGAAAAGGATTTGCGAATCATTGTATTTTGTTGCTCCAAGTCCGAGTCCATGGTTCTCGCCGGAAAAGGGTGGAATGCCATCTCCGGGTTGGGGAGGAGACCCTGCCCCAAGTGGAGGAGTTCAAGTACCTAGGAGTCTTGTTCACGAGTGAGGGAAGAGTGGATCGTGAGATCGACAGGCGGATCGGTGCGGCGTCTTCAGTAATGCGGACGTTGTACCGATCCGTTGTGGTGAAGAAGGAGCTGAGCCGGAAGGCAAAGCTCTCAATTTACCGGTCGATCTACGTTCCCATCCTCACCTATGGTCATGAGCTTTGGGTCATGACCGAAAGGATAAGATCACGGGTAGAAGCGGCCGAAATGAGTTTCCTCCGCCGTGTGGCGGGGCTCTCCCTTAGAGATAGGGTGAGAAGCTCTGCCATCCGAGAGGAACTCAAAGTAAAGCCGCTGCTCCTTCACATCGAGAGGAGCCAGATGAGGTGGTTCGGGCATCTGGTCAGGATGCCACCCGAACGCCTCCCTAGGGAGGTGTTTAGGGCACGTCCAACCGGTAGGAGGCCACGAGGAAGACCCAGGACACGTTTGGAAGACTACGTCTCCCGGCTGGCCTGGGAACGCCTCGGGATCCCCCGGGAAGAGCTAGACGAAGTGGCTGGGGAGAGGGAAGTCTGGGTTTCCCTGCTTAGGCTGTTGCCCCCGCGACCCGACCTCGGATAAGCGGAAGATGATGGATGGATGGATGGATGTATTTTGTTTTTATTTACCATTTACACAACGTCCCAACTTCACTGGTTTTGAGGGTTTGTAGAATACAAAATACTACTTAGTGCCTTTCTTGTTTCCTATAGTGTGCGACGTGATGTTTCTAAACAACCAAGCTGGAGTTGTTTCCTTCTGATCAAGATATAGCAGACAGACAGTGAAAAGTGGGCGGGAAAAAAAAAAAAGTTAAATGTGTGTTTGCTCGACTCTGGGCAGAGACGAAGCCAGCCTGAGCCCAAGTCCGTTTTGTCATACGGGTTGCCTCTCATCAGGCCTTTTCAACTCAAGGCCACGGTTGCCGCTAACAACCGCTTTCTCTTTCTGTCCTCCAACTCTCCCGCGTAGCAGCAACACAGTTCAAAGCCCGAAAGTCACGCACGCATGTCGTGATTTACGACGCGCCAACGATAGTCATCTCTTCTTCTTTACTTTCTTACTCCTTTTTTTTTTGTCGTGTAGTAAATCCGTGGGCCCTGAGAGGTATTTTAGTGTTTCTCGCCGTAGATATCCCCTTTAGGCTCATTAAAAGGCATGATTTAATGTGGGTGTGCTGGACCCACTCAGGACCAAACGGGGAAAGGTGAGGCCAAGTGGGGCAAAGGGAGGAGATCCTTTTTCAGCTAGTTGAAGCCAAAGATACACTATATTGCCAAAAGTATTTGGCCACCCGCCTTGACTCACATATGAACTTGAAGTGCCATCCCATTCCTAACCCATAGGGTTCAATATGATGTCGGTCCACCTTTTGCAGCTATTAAAGCTTCAACTCTTCTGGGAAGGCTGTCCACAAGGTTGCGAAGTGTGTTTAAAGGAATTTTCCACCATTGTTCTAAAAGCGCATTGGTGATGTTGGTCGAGAAGGCCTCCGTTCTAATTCATCCTAAAAGGTGTTCTATCGGATTCAGGTCAGGACTCTGTGCAGGCCTGTCAAGTTCATCCACACCAGACTCTGTCACCCATGTCTTTATGGACCTTGCTATGTGCACTGATGCACAGTCATTTTGGAAGAGGAAGTGGCCCGCTCCGAACTCTTCCCACAAGGTTGGGAGCATGGAAATGTCCAACATTTTTTGCTATCCGCATTCAAAGTTCCTTTTACTGGAACTAAGGGGCCAACTTCTGAAGAACAAAACCCCACAGGATAATTCCTCCTCCACCAAATTTCACACTCGGCACAATGCAGTCCGAAATGTACTGTTTTCTTGGCAACATCCAAACCCAGACTTATCCATCAGATTGCCAGATGGAAACGCGTGATTAATCACTCCAGAGAACGTGTCTCCACTGCTCTAGAGTCCAGTGGCAACATGCTTTACACCAGTGGTCCCCAACCTTTTTGTAGCTGCGGGCCGGTCCATCCATCCATCCATTTTCTACCGCTTATTCCCTTTCGGGGTCGCGGGGGTCAACGCTCGATATTATGTCCCACAGGGGGGCGGATTCTTTTTTTTTTTTTTTCTTTGTCATGAAAAAGGGGAGTTTTTTTGGGTTGGTGCACTAATTGTAAGTGTATCTTGTGTTTTTTATGTTGATTTAATAAAAATAAATATGGCGCCAGCGCCCCCCGCGGCCCCAAAAGGGAATAAGCGGTAGAAAATGAATGGATGGATAAAAAAAAAATAAAAAAAATAATGAAAAATTCTTCTGCGGCCCGGTACCAATCGAGCCACGGCCCGGCTGGGGACCACTGCTTTACACCACTGCATCCCACGCTTTGCATTGGACTTGGTGATGCATGGCTTAGATGCAGCTGCACGGCCATGGAAACTCCATTCCATGAAGCTCTCTGCGTACTGTACGTGGGCTAATTGGAATGTCACACGAAGTTTGGAGCTCTGTAGCAACTGACTGTGCAAAGAGTTCACCGACTTTCCGCACAATGCGCTTCAGCATCCGCTGACCCCTCTCTGTCAGTTTAAGTGTCCTACAACTTGGTGGCTGAGTTGCTGTTGTTCCTAAACTCTTCCATTTTCTTTTAATAAAGCCGACAGTTGACTTTGGAATAATTAGGAGCGAGGAAATTAAGAGATTAGGACACCTGATTCAGATCATTTGGATGGGTGGCCAAATACTTCTGGCAATATAATGTGTTTTGGAGCTGATTGTAACTTGATTTTAGTTCAGTTAAGCCAAACCGTGTGTTGTCATTGCAGCTGCAGCCTTGAAAACACCCTTTTCGCAGGTCTAAATGTTGGCTTTTTTTTTTTTGCTTTTTTGGGGGGGGGGAATTGCACAAGATTTTCATTTAAAGCCTCAGTGGAGGCTTTATTGCTTCTTGAGCTGACATGGCAGACAAGATGAGAGGAGAGCGAGATAACGGGACAAAGAGAGCAAGTACGGACAAAAAAAGTTGCATGTTTGCACCATACTGTCATGTCAGCGGTTGGAGGAGGCCAGACAGTTGCTGGACCCTCAGCTTCGCCGACAGATGCACTGATAAAACGTGCGTCTGCGCACTGATAAACGTGAGCCGGGAGAGTCAAAACAATCGCCGAAATACGCAAAAGGCGCCCCTTGCTGAATGTCTTATTTTTTTATTTTATTTTTGTCCTTGAATCCGCAGTAATTGGTTACAGCTCATATTTCTATTTTTACTACATTCTCGCCCATGTTGCGTTTACAGGAAAAGGCTATAAAATAGACAGTGGCTATAAATTATCTGCCTTTACAGTGTGGAATAATACCAGGTTTGTACGCTCACTTTATTTACAGTATATTGCTTAGTTTAAAGGGCCCAGAGCGTGCAGATTTCACTAACAAACTCTCTTAAAGGGCCTGTTTGCAACATGCTCAGTTACATTTTTCAAAGCAAACAATATACACTATGTTGCCAAAAGTATTTGGCCACCCATCCAAATGATGAGAATCAGGTGTCCTAATCACTCGGCCCGGCCACAGGTGTATACAATCAAGCACTTAGGCATGGAAACTGTTTCTACAAACATTGGTGAAAAAATGGGCCGCTCTCAGTGATTTCCAGCGTGGAACTGTCATAGGATGCCACCTGTGCTACAAATCCAGTCGTGAAATTTCCTCGCTCCTAAATATTCCAAAGTCAACTGTCGGCTTTATTATAAGAAAATGGAAGAGTTTGGGAACAACAGCAACTCAGCCACCAAGTGGTAGGCCACGTAAACTGAGAGAGAGGGTATTGTGCAGAAAGTCGGTGACCTCTTTGCACTGTCAGTTACTACAGAGCTCCAAACTTCGTGTGACGTTCCAATTAGCCCACGTACAGTACGCAGAGAGCTTCACGAAATGGGTTTCCAAGGCCGGGCAGCTGAATCTGAGCCATACATCACCTAGTCCAATGCAAAGCGTGGGATGCAGTGGTGTAAAGAACATCGCCACTGGACTCTAGAGCAGTGGAGACGCGTTCTCTGGAGTGATGAATCAGACTGGCAATCTGATGGACCAGTCTGGGTTTGGAGGTTGCCAGGAGATTGGTACATTTCGGACTGCATTGTGCAGAGTGTAAAATTTGGTGGAGGTGGAATTATGCTGTTGGGTTGTTTTTCAGGGGTTGGGCTTGGCCCGTTAGTTCCAGTGAAAGGAACTTTGAATGCTCCAGGATACAAAAATATGTTGGACCATTCCATGCTCCCAACCTTGTGGGAACAGTTTGGAGTGACCCCCTTCTTTTTCCGACATGACTGTACACCAGTGCACAAAGCAAGGTCCATAAAGACATGGATGACAGAGTTTGGTGCGGAGGAACTTGACTGGCCTGCACAGAGTCCTAGTCTGAATTCAACTTTGGGATGAATTGGAACGGAGACTGAGAGCCAGGCCTCCTCAACCAACATCGGTGTGTGACCTCATCAATGTTCTTTTGGGAGAATGGTGGAAAATTCCTATAAACACACTAAGCAACCTTGTGGACAGCCATCCTAGAAGAGTTGAAGCTGTAATAGCTGCAAAAGGTGGACCGAAATCATATTGAACCCTTTGGGTTAGGAATGGGATGGCACTTTAAGTTCATATGTGAGTCAAGGCAGGTGGCCAAATACTTTTGGCAATATAGTGTAACTACCACACCATTGGCCAGCTTATGTTACTGTTGCACAGTGTTTTGCACAACAGTCTATATTTTTCACAGTTACTCAGTTTATGTCGGGGTATCCGTGGGGTCTTAAAAAGTCTAAAAAAGTTTGTTGAGTTTAGGGCCTTAAAACATTTCATGTCTAAAATCTCATAAAATGTCTTAAATACGATTTTGAAAGGTCTTAAAAATTTTATTTAAAACATGCATAAACGTCGGGACGCTATAACGTAACTACACACTGGAATTAACTGTGCTGTCCGGTCAGAAGTTGTAGTTTTGCAATTTTTTTATTCTGAATTCCAAACAAATGTTGGTTCACAGCAAAATATTTTTGTAGTGTTTTTAGTTATAATAGAATTCCAGCAGGAGGTCCTAACACGTTTGTCCTAATGACGTTTTAGTACTTTTGTGACACATCAACAACATGCATTTTACTGTTTTTGCAGTTTACATTGCTGAACTTGTTTTTACTCTTGTGTGACTGTCGTGTGTTATCAGAGGAGCAGCTTGACTCTGGAACAGATCGTTTCTATCCTTTTACATGACCCATTATATCATTCCCATTTTGTTTTTTCTCGAGAACCAATTGCTTTGAAATGTTGGC
Source organism: Nerophis ophidion (assembly GCF_033978795.1). NCBI lineage: Eukaryota > Metazoa > Chordata > Actinopteri > Syngnathiformes > Syngnathidae > Nerophis > Nerophis ophidion. The sequence goes on along the minus strand of NC_084633.1, from coordinate 11,862,719 downwards.
ATTTATTTTTTAGATGACTTGTGTGTCGGGGCTTAGTTTTTGGAATGTGCTACCTTGTACCGATAGTCTTGTTATGCACATAATATAGTGCTTTACCTTAGAACAATCCCCTTCAGAATTCCCCAGAGAACACGTTGCAGCCATTGGAAGGAAAGATTTGTGTGTTGACTTGTGTCATCCGAGAACGTCTGTTGAGCAGATCAGAGTGTGTGTGTGTGTGTGCGCGCGCGTGCGTGTGTGCGTGCTTGTGTGTATATTTATATATATGTGTATATGTATGTTGGCCCTGTGATGAGGTGGTGACTTGTCCAGGCTGTACGCCGCCTTCCGCCCAATTGTAGCTGATATAGGCACCAGCTCCCCCCGCAACCCTAAAGGTAATAAGCAGTAGGAAATGGATGGATGAATGTATGTGTCTTTATATACGTGTATGTGTGTATGTATATGTATGTACATAGATATGTATATATATCTACAGGTATATACATACATATCGATGTACATATATACATATATATATGGGTATATGTGTATATATGTATGTAGATATATGTGTATACTGTATGTGTGTGCGTGTGTGTGTGTATATATATATATATATATATATATATATATATATATATATATATATATATATATACACATATATTAAATTAGATTAGATAGTACTTTATTTATTCCTTCAGGAGAGTTCCTTCGGGAAAATTACAAATCCTTCGGGAAAATTACAAATATATATATGTGTGTGTGTATATATGTATATATGTACATAGATATGTACTGTATGTGTATATGTGTGTATATGTATATAGATGTATATTATATATATATATATATATATATATACAGTATATACATACATATATATATATATATGTATATATATATATATATATATGTGTGTGTTTATATGTATATAATAAATAAATAAATAAATGGGTTGTACTTGTATATTGCTTTTCTACCTTCAAGGTACTCAAAGAGCTTCGACACTACTTCCACATTTACCCATTCACACACACATTCATACACTGATGGAGGGAGCTGCCATGCATGGCGCTAACCAGCACCCATCAGGAGCAAGGGTGAAGTGTCACAACGGACGTGACGAGGTTGGTACTAGGTGGGGATTGAACCAGGGACCCTCGGGTTGCGCACGGCCGCTCTACCACCGCGCCACGCCGTCCTTTACTACATACATATATGTATGTATGTGTATATATTTATTTGTGCATATGTATATAGATGTATATTTATATATGTATGTGTATATATGTATATAAATGTACAATATATATATATTTTATACATATATGTGTGTATGTGTATATACTGTATAGAAATTAATGTATGTACATATATATATATATATTTATGTGTGTGTGTATATATGTATATATATGTACGTAGATATGTATATATATATACTGTATGTATATATATATATATATATATGTGTATATATGCACTGTATATAGATGCATATACATATATATAAACATGTATGTATATCTGTATGTATGTGTGTATCTGTATATATATTTGTGTCTATATATACTTAAGTATATATGTGTATATATATACATACAGTATGTATATATGTGGGTATGTACATGTATGTATACACATATATTTGCAGATAAGTAAACAGTATATATATACAGTACAGGCCAAAAGTTTGGACACACCTTCACAGTCACTGTGTTTTCTTTATTTTCATGACTATATACAGTACATTGTAGATTGTCTCTAATGGCATCAAAACTATGATTGAACACATGTGGAGTTACAGTATATACTTAACAAAAAAATATGAAATAACTGAAAACATGTTTTGTAATCTGGTGTCTTCAAAATAGCCACCTTTTGCTCTGATTACTGTTTTGCACACTCTTGGCATTCTCTCGATGAGCTTCAAGAGGTAGTCACCTGAAAGGGTTTCCACTTCACAGGTGTCATAGTTTTGATGCCTTCAGTGACAACCGACAATGTAAATAGTCATGAAAATAAAGAAAACGCATTGAAATGAGAAGGTTGTCCAAACTTTTCGCCTCTACTATATATATATATATATATATATATATATATATATATATATATATATATATATATATATATATATATATATATATATATACACACTGTATGCTAATCCACTTATCGAGCCTGTCACTGGTGAGTTATGTGTGCTCGACCACAGTTCCTCTCAGGCAGGCGAGTCAGTTTAAGATGACATCATCTCCCCTCATTGGGTTGCTGTAACAAATCATTGGACACTTTATACTAGTGCACTTCTTTAAGTTGGAATGTGGAACGACTACGGCAATGTAAAGCATGTCCATGACGGATTTAGGGCTTGAAATCTGGATGATGCACCCAGCTTTACTGCAGTGGAGTGTACAACTTTATCACAGGTATTCCTTCCTTAATTGACATTGCGTGAAATATTAAAACGGAGACACTTAATTGGGATTCCAATTAAAAATTAATGTTATTTTTTTATTATAAAATTGCGTCATTTGGGGGGAAAATTTTCAATTCAGTTTCAGTTCATTTCGAACATGCATACCAATACAATGTAATGCATCATATATTTCCAGTTGTTTCATTACAGCACGTCCGAAAAGGAGTAGGAAGAAGCAGAGCTTATTTAGTTCTACCCTTTTTCATACAATAGCAATTTTATCCCATTTTTCGTTCTCTCTAACAGAACAATGAATGAACAAATAATATACCATAGTAAGTAAACGAATATTAAACAAATAAATCGATAAACAAAGGGGGGGTCATAAAAATTGTTCTTCTGTGTTCTTTGTGAACACTTGTAGTTTGAGCCGTCTCTTAAACCGAATAATATTGGTGCTTTGTTGGATTTCTTTGGTTAATCCGTTCCATAATTTAATTCCACATGCTAATATGCTGAAGGTTTTAAGTGTTGTATGTGCATGCCAATGTTTCAAATTAGATTTTCCTCTAAGGTTATATTTCTCCTACCTTCAAGTCCTGTCCGAAATAGTCAGTTTGCTTCCTGGGGGAACAATCCTCGCAGTAAGATGCGAGAACCCCCCACGTCGTGACACTATTATTACACCCAAAAATGTGTTTTCATGTACCCTTTCAATGTCTACTCCGTCTATTTGTATTTGTGTTTGACTTTCTGTCAGAGTTAGTTTGTGACGAACCCCAAGATGCAGAGAAGGAGTTAGGCATTGATTTAATAAAAATACTAAAACAAGAACAAACCAAAGGGGTACAACATAAAGCGCGCACGAGGCGGATAACCAACTAAGAGACCTAGCATGGGAGCTAGAAAATAAACGGAGCTTAGCATGGAAGCTTGCAAAAACAAAAAGGCCTAGCGTGGAAGCTAGCAGGTATGGAGCAGGAAACAGAAGTCGTACTTGTAATATGACAACAAACTAGGAAGCAGGGAACAAAGCTACAAACTGCAATCAAATATAGCTTAATGCGACGCTGCATTGACAAGACATGATAGGACATGACACGACAGGTAGCACGACAAGAGCAACATGACAATAAAACGCAAGTAAAATTGGATCGGGCTGATTGACACCAGGTGTGGCCAGGTGCCAATCAACCGCAGCTGAGGGGAAACAGCGCATAGGGACGAAAACAGGAAACAGACAAAATAAGAGCGCTGACAGGAACTAAAAACAGGAAATACTAAACATACACAGAGGAAAAAATAAAACACAAACTGTCAGTGGCAAGCCTGAAACTTTCTCTTCTATTAACCGCAACATGTAAGTGTAAAAAAACAACAACTTGATTTGTATATTTTCAGAATGTGCTTGTTCTATTTTCAAACAAAGAAAACATTCTGAAGTCGTCTTTATTTTTAAGTTATCGTGCCGTGATTTTACCAGTCTGGCCCACTTGAGAGTAGATTATTCTCCATGTGGCCCCCGATCTAAAATGAGTTTGACACCCCTGCTTTACAGCGAAGTTGGTCATATGGGTTTTTCCAAGTATGATTCCTTCTGTATTGTCCGATATGTCAGTGGAAGCTTGTCTGGAAGACCTCAAATCGGACATCTTTAAAGCGCCACTGTGCACACCTAATCCATCAGCTGCTTGTCGATAGTGAACAAGCGTTCTCTCACTTCCTGTCAAGCGTGTCTCCAATTAGCGCGTGAGATGCAAGCGTGACTCTCCTCCTGTGACCCTGGGAGTCAAAAGGCTTGTTGCGGTTGTGACCCTCCTTGCTTGGCTTTAAGGTGACTGCAGCCTGGTTCCCAGGCCCCCCAGTCAACGGGTCATTTCATGGTCATCCAACCTAAGCCCTTGATGCTGTACCCCCCCATGTGTTTAACGTGGAAAGCGTCCTTTCCCGGGGGTCCCTGCGCAGCCGTCGACGAGCATCTGTTTGTATATGTGTGTTGCACGTCTGCTGTTTAGCCCCAGAGAAGAAAGATGGGGTCAAGGGTCCCGCTGCTTTTACAGCCTGGCGAGTCTGGGCCAGTTTGGCAAATATTTATGGTCAGTTTGTACAGTGGACCCTCAATAGTGTACCATTATTTCGGGATGTTTTCACTTTTCGATATGGACTGATTTTAATCCGACACAATGTCAACATTTTGTAGTGTGCAATGTTTAGTTTGATCAAAGTGATATCGCTCAGAGAGATAACTCTAACCTATTTATCATTGGAATGGATTTATGCTGTCTTTAAGTTGAAGTGGAGTGGTAATTTTATTTTTTTCGGGTGACAATAATGATGCGAACACGTCTGGCCGTGCCAGCGACTTGATGGTTCCAGGTTCGATTCCCGCTTCCGCCATCATAGTCACTGCCGTTGTGTCCTTGGGCAAGACACTTGACCCACCTGCTCTCGGTGCCACCCACACTGGTTTAAATGTAACTTAGATAGTGAAGTGAATATTTTATATAGCGCTTTTTCTCTAGTGACTCAAAGTGCTTTACATACTGAAACCCAATATCTAAGTTACATTTAAACCAGTGTGGGTGGCACCGAGAGCAGGTGGGTAAAGGGTCTTGCCCAAAGACACAACGGCAGTAACTAGGATGGCGGAAGTGGGGATCGAACCTGCAACCCTCAAGTTGCTGGCACGGCCGCTCTAGCAACCGAGCTACACCACCCATAGTGACTTTCACTATGTAAAAGCGCTTTGAGTCACTAGAGAAAAACGCTATATAAATATAATTCACTTCACTCTGCTTAATTAGCATCGTTGTTGATGGGGAAGGGATCTTCAGTTTTTTGTGCGACGTCACGCAATCACCTGACTGGCTTCCTCATTATCACTCAAAATGGCTCAGCAATCTTAGTGATATTGATACTATTTTGATGATATCTATTTATTCGCAAGCTTTGGGAGAACTATATCTATATATATATATATATATATATATATATATATATATATATATATATATATATATATATATATATATATATATACAGGAGGGCAAAAAAGTATTTAGTCAGCCACCGATTGTGCAAGTTCTCCCACTTAAAATGATGTCAGAGGTCTGTAATTTTCAACAAAGGTACACTTCAACTGTGAGAGACAGAATGTGAAAAAAAAATCCAGGAATTCACATTGTATGCATTTTAAATAATTTATTTGTAAATTATGGTGGAAAATAAGTATTTGGTCAACCATTCAAATCTCTCACTGATGGAAGGAGGTTTTGCCTCAAACTCTCACAATACATGGCCCCATTCATTCTTTCCTTAACACGGATCAACTGTCCTGTCCCCTTAGCAGAAAAACAGCCCCAAAACATGATGTTTCCACCCCCATGCTTCACAGTAGGTATGGTGTTCTTGGGATGCAACTCAGTATTCTTCTTCCTAAATCTGGGGCTCCACGCAAGATCTCATCCCGTGGGGTCAAAATGATCATGAGAACGGTGAGCATAAATCCCAGAACCACACGGGGGGACCTGGTGAATGACCTGCAGAGAGCTGGGACCAAAGTAACAAAGGTTTTTTTGATTGATTGATACTTTTATTAGTAGATTGCACAGTTCAGTACATATTCCGTACAATTGACCAATAAATGGTAACACCCGAATAAGTTTTTCAACTTGTATAAGTCGGGGTCCACGTTAATCAATTCATGGTACAAATATATACTATCAACATAATACAGTCATCACACAAGTTAATCATCATAGTATGTACATTGAATTATTTACATTATTTACAATCCGGGGGGTGGGATGAGGAGCTTTGGCTGATATCAGAACTTCAGTCATCAACAATTGCATCAACAGAGAAATGTGGACATTGAAACAGTGTAGGTCTTATTTAGTAGGATATGTACAGCCAGTAGAGAACATAGTGAGTTCACATAGCATAAGAACAAGTATATACATTAGAAGTACATTTGAGTTGTTTATAATCCGGGGAGATGGGATGTGAATGGAGGAGGGTATTAGTAAAGTGTTGAAGTTGCCTGGAGGTGTTGTTTTAGAGCGGTTTTGAAGGAATATAGAGATGCACTTACTTTTATACCTGTTGGGAGTGCATTCCACATTGATGTGGCATAGAAAGAGAATGAGTTAAGACCTTTGTTAGATCGGAATCTGGGTTTAACGTGGTTTGTGGAGCTCCCCCTGGTGTTGTGGTTATGGTGGTCATTTACGTTAAGGAAGTAGTTTGACATGTACTTCGGTATCAGGTAGGTGTAGCGGATTTTATAGACTAGGCTCAGTGCAAGTTGTTTTACTCTGTCCTCCACCCTGAGACAGCCCACTTTGGAGAAGTGGGTTGGATTGAGGTGTGATCTGGGGTTGAGATCTAAAAGTAACCGGACTAGCTTATTCTGGGATGTTTGGAGTCTAGATTTGAGGGTTTTGGAGGTGCTGGGGTACCAGGAGGTGCAAGCGTAATCGAAGAAGGGTTACCATCAGTAAAACACTACGCCGACAGGGAATCAAATCCTGCAGTGCCAGACGTGTCCCCCTGCTTAAGCCAGTGCATGTCCAGGCCCGTCTGAAGTTTGCCAGAGAGCACATGGGAGAATGTCATGTGGTCAGATGAAACCAAAATAGAACTTTTTTGTATAAACTCAACTCGTCGTGTTTGGAGGAAGAAGAAAACTGAGTTGCATTCCAAGAACACCACACCTACTGTGAAGCATGGGGGTGGAAATATCATGCTTTGGGGCAGGAAGTGTGCAGTATCACTGTGAGTTGATCCAAGTGCTGTAATCAATCACAGTTTTACATTAATAAAAATATGAAACTGTAATACTAACCTTCTGGAACTTTCACATGGTTTAATATTAATATTGAAGATTCAAGCACTATGTACATTCAGTTTGATGAAGCCGCTATAAGATAAGCGTGTTGATGTTGTCACAGTGGTCCAATACTCACCTGTAGACTTTAATTAGGTCCTAAGCATGTGCACTTGTGTTGGTCGTCAAGGATAAGATTCCTGTGGCAGGCATAGAGAGCAGCCCCTTGGCAGCCCATCTAAGCGGCTGATGCAGCCACAGCTGGCTCCTTTCCGCCAACAATCCTCGCTTTTCTTCCCCTCTCAGGAAGATAGCCGTCAATCCTAATTCCCTTCTAATGAAACGGCTTCTTAAGGTAGCCAGGCAGGCCGGGAAGGCCCAGTGCACTTATTAAACACATAAGCAGTGCGGAGAAAGTATGTCGTGCTTTAGTATATTCCACTGAAGTCATGCTGGTTTATTGGAACACCTGCTGAGCATCCTGGAACTTAGAGCTTAAGGAGTTATTGACATGTCGATGCAAAGCTGTGACTGAATTTTGACTATAGTAACGCCATTGTAGTAAAGATGCTTTTGTGACACTGATTAATGCTTGGCTATATTTCCATTGAACTTCAATCAATTTTGCAAAAATTCAACCAGTTCTCAACTTTTAGTTTTTACAATATAGCATAAGCCAATTAAAAGCTATCAAACTCACCCATCACTAATTAAATAATTAAAAAAATCTTTAAATCCCAAAATGATAAAATCATTAATTCAGTGGTTGAATAATCATTTAAATCATGAAATAAATCATTAAATCACAAAATTAAATCATTATTCAGGAAATGATAAAATAATCAATAAAATACTGAAATAATTAATTAAACTAGATGAAGCAATTCCTGAAGGAATTGCGTGTGAACGCTCCAATGCTGATGTTGAACTAAAATCCTGGATTTTTTTAAAATAATTGTTGAAGTAGAGCACACAATTCCCAAACAGGCTGAATATTTTGAAGTTGGAACTGTTTGAATCAGATGAAAAATGTGGGGGTTGTGGATCTTTGAAGAATTTGGGAATTTTGGGGAAAGCAGGAATAAAAGTTTATACCAAAATGGATACATGGATGATACAGCAGAGGATTGGGAGAATGTCATGTGGTCAGATGAAACCAAAATATACATTTTTGGTATAAACTCAACTCGTCGTGTTTGGAGGAAGAAGAATACTGAGTTGCATCCCAAGAACACCATACCTACTGTTAAGCATGGGGGTGGAAACATCATGCTTTGGGGCTGTTTTTCTGTTAAGGGGACAGGACGATTGATCCGTGTTAAGGAAAGAATGAATGGGGCCATGTATCGTGAGATTTTGAGCCAAAACCTCCTTCCATCAGTGAGAGCTTTGAATGGTTGACCAAATACTTATTTTCCACTATAATTTACAAATAAATTCTTTAAAATTCCTACAATGTGAATTCCTGGTATCTTTTTTCACATTCTGTCTCTCACAGTTGAAGTGTACCTATGATGAAAATTACAGACCTCTGTCATCATTTTAAGTGGGAGAACTTGCACATTCGGTAGCTGACTAAATACTTTTTTTGCCCCACTGTATGTAAGTATATATGTATATATATGTTTATATACACAGTAATTGTATGCATGTTTGAAATAAACTACACCATAACCATAAGTACTAAAAATGTGTGCACATTTTGCACACAACTTATTGTAGGTTTTATTCCATGCTAGATAATTAATGGCTTAGTTATGATTTTATTTCTCTTATCAAATTATTTTTTTGTTTTAAGTACCAGTACCAAAGTACCAATTTGGTATTGGTTAACATGTATTGAATGCCCACCCATGAGGTGTGATCGTCATCAATAAGTCAAACATGCCTCCTGAAGAGTTGACCTTCTACCACCTGTAGAGGTCTCTTATTGATTCGTTGCCCTTATGAATTCAATTTAATCACCAGTGGATTATTCCACACCAATCCTTCCTTTGTTGGGGGACACTCTGAACCCCCGCAGCTGTGTCCGATATCCTCAAATGGGTGTAGTAACACCCGATGAGGCTATATGTTCTGTCCCAGCAAACGATTGTAGGACCAAAGAACATTCCAGGACTGAGCCAAGGTCTACCTCATAAAACCGCTTGCAGTCCTGTGAGCCATTGCCCTGCACTGCTGTTGAATCTATCAACTTCATCTTTTCCTTTCCTATCCTTTTCAGCACTTCTGTTTTCACGCACAGCCACGAGAAGCTTGTTTTCCTCGGTCTGGACACAAAGTTCCTTTTGCAAAACTCCGTAAAAGGGGCAAAAGAATCAATTTCTTCCCAGATACAAACGGGAGACTTTGTGGCTCTAATTTCTAATGCTTGTTATGTGCTTCTGGAGATAAATCTGTATGAAATGTGTCCAATAACCACAGCTCAGCTCTCCACAAGGTCACACAGCACTCTGATGACAGCTTTTAAAACATGTCACTTTTTGGTGACTTGTTTAGAAACCCACCCGCACAAAATGCTAGGATTTATTGTCTGCATGTGGGGAGTAATCCCTTTTATTTTTATATGTGTACAAATATCAACATGATCATTTGATGGCTTATTTCTTACTCAGCGCAACAATACATTTAATAGAATCAGTTCATTACACTAAAGAAGTAATACATGAGGAAGTGGATTCATACGGCCCCGTTTGTCGCAATTTACCTGACACATGAAACGTGACGAATTGAGCGGGTGCACTATCCACTTTAGTCGCCAGAATTTATGTCGAATTTCTTAAAATGGGTGTTGTGGCAATTTCAACTTTGACCACAACGTTAGTTGCTATGCAGGGTGGCGCTGTCCATAATTTTCAGCAGACTGCAGTGCAAAATGATTAAACTCCCCCCACCCCAAGGATTTGGTAGAAATCGTCTTGCTTTAACACATTAATTAGGTTATTGACTTTTTAAAGATGGCATGAACATATCAGGAACATATCTAGATGATATGCTACACATAGGATTAATACACATAAGAATGTGTACATATATTTTTTTTGCTGAAGCTGTTAAATATACTTAAAGTGCTCCCCCTCTGGCCAACATATGAAATAACAAGTGTGTGTAAGAAATTGAAATGTGCCCCCTTTGGCCAAAATGTCCAAAAAAATATATAATAAATATGTATATAGAGACCTACTGTAATAGCTTCAAGTAAACATTGACAATTAAAAAACAATCACATCTTTTTTTTTTTTCAACTAAAAGCAGTCTTTTTTTTACAATGTGTCAACTTTTGTTTCTGTAATATTGCAATATTTTCTCGAAAAATTATTAGTTTTTATGTAATTTTCTTACCTTTTAATGCATAATGGTGACATTTGTCATATACAATTCTGACTTTTATCACAATATTGCCATTTTTTTGTTGTTCTTGTAAAATAGTGCCATTTTTTGAGTAAAATTATGACTTTTGTCATAATTTTGCAGAGTATAATTCAATCAATCAATCAATTTTTATTTGCATAGCCCTAAATCACAAGTTTCTCAAAGGGCTGCACAAGCCACAACGACATCCTCGGTTCAGGTCCCACATCAGGACAAGGAAAAACTCACAACCCAGTGGGATTTCACTGTGAATCACTATGAGATTTAGATTATTATAATATTGCCAACATTTTTAAGATTTCTTATAAAATTGTGACTTCTGTCGAGTAAGATTACGACTCTTTTCATAAACTTGCCAAAATTTCAAGCTTTTTTTGTAAAATGGTAATTGGGATTTTTTTTAATATTGTGGAGGGGGCGTGGCCTGCGGCCCTGCAGCGAAGCCGGGTGTGCCAAGACCAGCTTCAAACTCAGCGAGAGGTGCATAAATGGCCCACCTTGGCCTGATTATCTGATTACCTGCCGCTCTGTTAAAAGGCAGCAGCCGGGAGGAGAGAGTTGTTTGAGGGGGAGTTGGAGCTGGAGGAGAGTTGGAGCGAGAGAAAAAAGACTATTGCTGAAAAGCCCCCAAAATAAGGCTTTTTTTGAAAAAAATAAAACATCATTGTGAACCTGAATCCTGCTCTCATGTCAGTGATAGGTGGTCTGGAGAACCCATTGGGGGGGCAACTGCCACAATTTGGCGCCCAACCAAGCCGGACCACCGGAGGCGATGGAGGCCGGTCCTGGCACACCCCGCTTCGCTGCAGGCCTGAAGGCCACGCCCCCCTCCATGTATATATTAAATAAAAATTGAATGTAATATATCAGTATATATTATATACTGTATATATAATATGTACGTATTACATATATGTTATATTTTATATTGCTACTATGTTACATTGTAGTCTACTTTATACCTGCATTATCCTTTTCAACCTTACCCTTTCCATCCTTTGGAACTTACCTACTGTGTGGAACAATATCCCCCTTGTGGATCAATAAAGTTTTTGTAAGTCTAAATCTAAGTCTAATCCACCAGTTATTATTATGATGAGTGCATCTTCTCATCTTGTAACCTTAATCGAGGGTCTTTGAATGCACCACAGTTATGTGTAATGAATCTTGTACATAACTTTCTCTTTTACTGTCACAGGTATCTTGCTATACTTTTACCTTTGTTCTGTCCTCATCACCTCATCCTCGTTTCAAAATGCTGATGCTGTGTGTGAGTGCTTTAAGGAGAACTGCACTTTTTTAAAAACTCCGTCCATTGTTCAAAATCATTATGAAAAACATGACGATGGATGGATTTTTTAAAATTAATTCTAAATATTAAATTGGAGCACCACTATTACGCCCATAAAATCCGATAAAAACCCATTCAAAAATAGCCGACAATACTCAATTTACATTTCGTGTCTTGAATATTAACCAATTATTGGTGATATTCTTATTATAAACTCCAACGCAGACAAACCATTTATGGCGGTGGCTATGTTTACATCATCGAGTGGTCTGCTGTTTCTTTGCTTCCCTGCTCCCTGTAAGTTTATTGTAGATCATAAATCATGCCTCTCCTCTGAAAAATAGATGGCTGAAGATATAATCCGACAAGTTGGGACACTTTGACAGCCATTTAGGACCTGGAAGTGGCGATAACAACACAAAAAGTCCCATCCAGTTGAATCTAAATACAAATATATGAAAATCCCTAATGACAGAAAACATTGTACAGTAAATGATGTTTTATTATGTTTGTCGGCTCTCATAAAGTATGTGCAGGGAGCAGAAATCAGTGAAGAAAAAAAAGCAAACTGTGTGATGCGTTTTTGAAAATAATGAGCCACGTATACTTAAATTGATTGAACTATGTACAAACCCCGTTTCCATATGAGTTGGGAAATTGTGTTAAATGTAAATATAAACGGAATACAATGATTTGCAAATCATTTTCAACCCATATTCAGTTGAATATGCTACAAAGACAACAAATTTGATGTTAAAACTGATAAACATTTTTTTTTTTGCAAATAATCACTAAATTTGGAATTTGATGCCAGCAACACGTGACAAAAAAGTTGGGAAAGGTGGCAATAAGTACTGATAAAGTTGAGGAATGCTCGTCAAACACTTATTTGGAACATCCCACAGGTGTGCAGGCAAATTGGGAACAGGTGGGTGCCATGATTGGGTATAAAAGCAGCTTCCATGAAATGCTAAGTAATTGACAAACAAGGATGGGGCGAGGGTCACCACTTTGTAAGCAAATTGTCAAACAGTTTTAGAACAACATTTCTCAACGAGCTATTGCAAGGAATTTAGGGATTTTACCATCTACGGTCCGTAAAATCATCAAAAGGATCAAAAAATCTGGTAGAAATCACAGCACATAAGCGGGGATATTATGGACCTTTGAACCCTCAGGCGGTACTGCATCAAAAACCGACATCAGTGTGTAAAGGATATCACCACTGAGCTCAGGAACACTTCATATAACCACTGTCAGTAACTACAGTTATTCGCTACATCTGTAAGTGCTAGTTAAAACTCTACTATGCAAAGTGAAAGCCATTTATCAACAACACCCAGGAACGCCGCCGGCTTCGCTGGGCCCAAACTCATTTAAGATGGACTGATGCAAAGTGGAAAAGTGTTCTGTTGTCTGACGAGTCCACATTTCAAATTATATTTGGAAACTGTGGATGTGGTGTCCTCTGGAACAAAGAGGAAAAATAACCATCCGGATTGTTATAGGCGCAAAGTTCGAAAGCCAGCATCTGTGATGGTATGGGGGTGTATTAGTGCCCAAGGCATGGGTAACTTACACATCTGTGAATGCACCATTAATGCTGAATGGTCCATACATCATGTATATAAAACCCTAATGGAGGTGTTTGGATGTTTTTTGGGGTCTCTATAAGAATAATTGAATGGCTCCCATAGGCTCCATTGTAAGCAGACTTTTGATCGAATGTATTTATTATTTAGAATACATTAAAAAAATATTTTCAAAATGTCTTTCATAATGATTGCGAACGATAGGAAAAAAAAAAAAAAGTGCAGTTCCCTTTTAAAGGTGAGCTTTGACGACGTTATGACGTCTGCGTTGAATAGAATGTTTGAAGTTAGGTTTGCTGCTATCCAGGTGGAACAAACCCTTTTGTACTTTTGTTTGGCGCGTGTACGTCGCTTTAAACATTGTCAATTTCATTCAAGAAACAACATCATTGAACTTTCACAGCTATATTAATTTTGCATAAATATGTATTTATAAATTACATAGTTAAACGTCAGAAGAAAGAAAAACATTATGTGTAGAATTTTGAGGACAACAATGAACTGAATCCATTTTTGAAGAAGGCTGTAACGTACATTTGGGAAAAGTGAAGCGCTGTTTATTTCCAGATGCGCTTTCCATTATGGCCGTGCGTGACCATCCATTTTTACGTTGAAGTGGTTGGCTAACCACAAGCAGGCATCATTTTTATGACTGTTTAGCATAAACCATTTACAGTCATGAGGTTTTGCAAGGATTACTTTGTTTTGGTGGATTAGTACTGCACACAAACACGCGCACACACACATACACACACACACACACACGCACGCACGCACACAAACACACACTCACACATTTTTATTCCTATATTTTTTACCTTCTTGAGACTTCCGAAAAATGCCTACCTCTTTATGACCACCCGTACTAGATATATAAAGATTTGTATATAGAACATTATTAATATATACATACTATGCAAATATAAATAAGCTTGATGTGAAAAAAAATAGTTGTATAAAATAGAATGATAAAATAAAATAAAAGTTGTCATTTTACCTAACGCAAGTCAAAATGTTACAAGAAAAACGGAACATTTGTGCAATGTTATGATAAAATTTTACTTAATAACAGTCGCAATTTTACAAGAAAAGCTAGAAATTTTGGCAAGTTTATGAAAAGAGTCTTAATCTTGCTTGACAAAAGTCCTAATTTTATAAGCAAACTTAAAAATGTTGGCCATATTATAATAATAATCTGAATCTCATAGTCAGTCACATTGACATCCCACTGGGTTGTGAGTTTTTCCTTGCCCTTATATGGGATCTGAACCGAGGATGCCGTTGTGGCTTGTGCAGCCCTTTGAGACACTTGTGATTTAGGGCTATATAATAAACATTGATTGATTGTATTTTACTCTGCAAAATTATGACAAAAATGTCAGTATTTTACAAGAACAACAAAAAAATGGCAATATTGTGATAAAAGTCAGAATTTTGTATGACAAATGTCACCGCCATGCATTAAAAGGTAAGAAAGTTACATAAAAACTAAAAAAAAATTGAGAAAATATTGCTATATTACAGAAACAGAAAGAATATGAGAAATTGTTCCCATTTTTATTTAAAAAAAAAAAAAGTTGACACATTTTAAGAAAAAGACAGCTTTTAGTAAAAAAAAATTGTAACTGGTTTTTAAATGTCATTATTTACATCAACTTATTACAGTATGTCTCTATATAAATATTTTTTACTTATTTATTTTTGGCCAAAGGGGGCACATTTAAATTTCTTACACACATTTGTTATTTCATATGTTGGCCAGAGGTGGAGCACTTCAATTTCTTACACACACTTGTTATTTCATATGTTGACCAGAGGTGGCGCACTTTTAAAACCGACACACAGTCAATTTGGAAAATCCCTCCTTTTTGGGACCACCCTAATTTTGATAGATTTCACCACCAGGGGGTGCAAATGAAACATTCTCTATTAGATGCAATGCCTTTCCGTATGGGGACCATGATTTCGGTCCTAACTTGTTCACCGGTCCTCATATGGAAGGTACTTTTCCTTGTTGATGTCTCAAGAAGGGTAGAAATACAAGAACACACACACATATTCCTGTATGTGTTGCCTTCTAAAAGACCTCCAAAAAATGCCTATCTCTTTATGACCACCTGTTCTAGATATATAAAGATTTGTTTTTACAACATTAATAATATATACACACTATGCAAATATAAAAAAGCTTGTTGTGAAAAAAATGTGTTGTACAAAATAGTATAATAAAATAAAAATATAAGTTGTCATTGTACTTAACGCAAGTCAAAATGTTACAAGAAAAACGGAACCTTTGTGCAATGATATGATAAAATTTTACTCTAACAGTCGCAATTTTACAAGAAAAGCTAGAAATTTTGGCAAGTTTATGAAAAGAGTCGTAATCTTACTCGACAAAAGTCACAATTTTATAAGAAAACTTAAACATTTTGGCCATATTATAATAATAATCTGAATCTCATAGTCAGTCACATTGACATCCCACTGGGTTGTGAGTTTTTCCTTGCCCTTATATGGGATCTGAACCGAGGATGCCGTTGTGGCTTGTGCAGCCCTTTGAGACACTTGTGATTTAGGGCTATGTAATAAACATTGATTGATTGATTGTATTTTACTCTGCAAAATTATGAAAAAAAAGTCCTAATTTCACTAAAAAAATGTCAGTATTTTACAAGAACGACAAAAAAATGGCAATACTGTGATAAAAGTCTGAATTTTATATGACAAATGTCACTATGCATTAAAAGGTAAGATAGTTACATAAAATTTAATAATTTTTCCAGAAAATATTGCAACATTACAGAAACAGAAAGAATATGAGAAATTGTTCCCAATTTTATATATAAAAAAAAAGTCGACACATGGCAAGATAAAGACTGTTTTTAGTAAAGAAATTTAAAAAATTGGTAATTGTTTTTTAATTGTCATTATTTACTTTAACTTATTACAGTATGTCTCTGTATAAATATTTATTCTATGTATTATTATTTTTTATAAATTTTGGCCAAAAGTGGCACATTTGCATTTCTTAAACACACTTGTTATTTCATATGTTGACCAGAGGTGGCGCACTTTTAAAACCGACACTCAGTCAATTTGGAAAATCCCTCCTTTTTGGGACCACCCTAATTTTGATAGATTTCACCACCAGGGGGTGCAAATGAGACATTCTCTATTAGAAGCAATGCTTTTCCGTATGGGGACCATGATTTCGGTCCTAACTTGTTCACCGGTCCTCATATGGAAGGTACTTTTCCTTGATGTCTCGAGAAGGGTAGAAATACAAGAACACACACACACACACACACACACACACACACACACACACACACACACACACACACACACACACACACACGCACACACATATTCCTGTATGTGTTGCCTTCTAAAAGACCTCCAAAAAATGCCAACTCTTTATGACCACCTGTTCTAGATATATAAAGATTTGTTTTTACAACATTAATAATATATACACACTATGCAAATATAAAAAAGCTTGTTGTGAAAAAAACGTGTTGTATAAAATAGTATAATAAAATAAAAATATAAGTTGCCATTGTACTTAACGCAAGTCAAAATGTTACAAGAAAAACGGAACATTTGTGCAATGATATGATAAAATGTAACTCTAACAGTCGCAATTTTACAAGAAAAGCTAGAAATTTTGGCAAGTTTATGAAAAGAGTCGTAATCTTACTCGACAAAAGTCACAATTTTATAAGAAAACTTAAAGATTTTGGCCATATTATAATAATAATCTGAATCTCATAGTCAGTCACATTTACATCCCACTGAGTTGTGAGTTTTTCCTTGCCCTTATATGGGATCTGAACCGAGGATGCCGTTGTGGCTTGTGCAGCCCTTTGAGACACTTGTAATTTAGGGCTATGTAATAAACATTGATTGGCTGATTGTATTTTACTCTGCAAAATTGTGAAAAAAGAGTGCTATTTTTACTCAAAAAATTTCAGTATTTTACAAGAACAACAAAAAAATGGCAATATTGTGATAAAAGTCAGAATTTTGTATGACAAATGTCACCATCATGCATTAAAAGGTAAGAAAGTTACATAAAAACAAAAACAAAATTGGAGAAAATATTGCTATATTACAGAAACAGAAAGAATATGAGAAATTGTTACCATTTTTATTTAAAAAAAAAAAAAGTTGACACATTTTAAGAAAGAGTGCTTTTAGTAAAAAAAAAAAATGTAATTGGTTTTTAAATGCCATTATTTACGCCAACTTATTACAGTATGTCTCTATATAAATATTTTATTTTTATATTTTTTTAGGCCAAAAGGGGCACATTTCAATTTCTTACACACACTTGTTATTTCATATGTTGACCAGAGGTGGAGCACTTCAATTTCTTAAACACACTTGTTATTTCATATGTTGACCAGAGGTGGCGCACTTTTAAAACCGACACACAGTCAATTTGGAATATCCCTCCTTTTTGGGACCACCCTAATTTTGATAGATTTCACCACCAGGGGGTGCAAATGAGACATTCTCTATTAGATGCAATGCTTTTCCGTATGGGGACCATGAATTCAGTCCTAACTTGTTCACCGGTCCTCATATGGAAGGTACTTTTCCTTGATGTCTCGAGAAGGGTAGAAATACAAGAACACACACACACACACACACGCGCACACACACACACACACACACGTGCTAGTATTTACAGTCTCTCCTGTGCATGAATGAGCTCTGTGGTTTCATTCCCACTTGACCCATGTGATTGCAACCTGCACAATAAGCTCTCTCGTGCTTGTGCATAACAATTTGCTATTATATTAATAAAGCCTGCACATATATGTAATTAAATAGTTTCAAGCGTGCACATTTTAATATGCACATGTCTGGGTCTCCGAAGTACAATATGTGTGGGAAAACGGCTGTGTTGTGTGGTGAAGCGTGATAGTAAACAGAGGCCACTTATCAGTGATAAAGCAGTGGCCCTTTTTTTTATGTGGGGCTATTTAGCTGCTTGTGCATTTATTGTGAGAAAATCTCAGATAAGAGCAGAAGAAAGGGAAGGCAATTTAGGGAAATACAGTAATTAGGTTCTCGGCGGGTGCAAGGTATAGTAGAGGAGAGAGAGAGAGAGTGCGCTGTGGGAATGGAGGTGTTTACAGACCCCCTGTGCACTCACTCAGACATGGGAACACACATTTGCCCTAACCAAGCATGACTTCACAGGACAGATGAGAAATGAGTTGTTTTATGGAGCGTATGTATGTAATATACAGGCATGTCATTTTTCCGTCTAAAGTCGGAATTCCATCCATCCATCCATCCATCCATCCATCATCTTCCGCTTATCCGAGGTCGGGTCGCGGGGGCAACAGCCTAAGCAGGGAAACCCAGACTTCCCTCTCCCCAGCCACTTCGTCTAGCTCTTCCCGGGGGATCCCGAGGCGTTCCCAGGCCAGCCGGGAGACATAGTCTTCCCAACGTGTCCTGGGTCTTCCCCGTGGCCTCCTACCGGTTGGATGTGCCCTAAACACCTCCCTAGGGAGGCGTTCGGGTGGCATCCTGACCAGATGCCCGAACCACCTCATCTGGCTCTTCTCGATGTGAAGGAGCAGCGGCTTTACTTTGAGTCCCTCCCGGATGACAGTGCTTCTCACCCTATCTCTAAGGGAGAGCCCCGCCACCCGGCGGAGGAAACTCATTTCGGCCGCTTGTACCCGTGATCTTGTCCTTTCGGTCATGACCCAAAGCTCATGACCATAGGTGAGGATGGGAACGTAGATCGACCGGTAAATTGAGAGCTTTGCCTTCCGGCTCAGCTCCTTCTTCACCACAACGGATCGGTACAACGTCCGCATTACTGAAGACGCCGCACCGATCCGCCTGTCGATCTCACGATCCACTCTTCCCTCACTCGTGAACAAGACTCCTAGGTACTTGAACTCCTCCACTTGGGGCAGGGTCTCCTCCCCAACCCGGAGATGGCACTCCACCCTTTTCCGGGCGAGAACCATGGACTCGGACTTGGAGGTGCTGATTCTCATTCCGGTCGCTTCACACTCTGCTGCGAACCGATCCAGCGAGAGCAGAAGATCCCGGTCAGATGAAGCCATCAGGACCACATCATCTGCAAAAAGCAGAGACCTAATCCTGCGGTTACCAAACCGGAACCCCTCAATGCCTTGACTGCGCCTATAAATTCTGTCCATAAAAGTTATGAACAGAATCGGTGACAAAGGACAGCCCTGGCGGAGTCCAACCCTCACTGGAATTCCGTCTTTTTTAATCTCGGGGGAGAAAAAAATTATCTTCCGTTTTTCCGTTTTTTTTCCCGACCTTAAGTCAAGATTCGTTTACTTGCCGATTCGTCTTTTCTAATCGAGACGTAGCTTATACTACGCCGTAGTTGATTGGTCGATATGTTCTTTGTGACCAATCAGGACATCTGTTATGAATGATGACGTTATTACCGCCATTTTCATAATATAAACAATGTCGGTTCTGGAGAGAAAGGACGCTTCACGAGTAAAAGAAATTGATAAACATGTCAATTTTTTTTTTTTTTTCCAAGATGGCGCTGCTGTAGTGGCTGCTGTAGGCAGGAGCTCTGTGCTCTTGTGTCATCCTTTTGTGTTTCCCTCTTGTTTTCATGTCTTATTATATTTTCTTGCCTTTTGGTCCGGGACCCTTTGAGACTTTGTGACAAGGGGTGTCACTTTCGTGACCTCTGTGGTGCTTTTTTTGTGGACTTCTGGATCTGCCTCCCGGGAGCCTTTTGGCCAGGAAGACCAGCTGCAGGGTCTCTGCTACACCAGAGTCGGTTTGGAGGGACTGGAGGAGATGCGGATGAGGGGACAGGGCTGCGGAGCTAGCACTGAGCGCCGGGACGGAGAGTCTTCGCGGTGTCTTGGCTGGATGAGCAGGTGTCGGACACCTCAGTCACCTTGGACGTATCCTCGCTCATCCATGCGGACTGGACACTGGCCGAGAGTGGAGTCGGCTGTCTTGGTTGCTTTGTTGGGTCTGCTCCTGTCTCTGGCCATGCTCCCTCCTCCCCAGCGGACGATGGCGTGGAACACTGCAGAGGCCACCACAGTGGATATGTTTCTTTTACTTTTTATTCATAGTTAGTATGTAGAAGCCCGATTGTAGCTGAGATAGGCGCCAGCACCCCCCGCGACCCCGAAAGGGAATAAGCGGTAGGAAATGGATGGATGGATGGAAGTGTCTGGTTGTATCTGCTGCTTTAATGTCTTTAATGTCCTCTGTGTTCTTTGATGTTTGATGTTTCCCTCTTACACACATGTAAGAGGGATGTGTTCTATGGCTATGAGTTGTTTTTTTCCCTTGGCCTCAGTCTGCACCCCCTCTCCAGGGCCCAGGCTAAGACTGATTTTTTAATTTTATTTTAATCTTCTATTTTTTTTCTCCCATTTCCCCCCCTTGTTTACCTGTATCTCATCTTTTTTGTAAGGGGCGCTGAAAGCCGGCAGACCCGTCAGCGATCCTGTTCTGTCTCCCTGTAATGTTTGTCTGATCTTGAATGGGATTGTGCTGAAAATTTAAATTTTCCTGACGGAATAAATAAAGTACTATCTAATCTAATCTAATCTAAAAATAAGTTTCGATGGGACTGGATGGAAAGGGAAATCACTGATAGTGTTGGGAAGAAGGAAGTTACGACTTTGTTCGGCGATTTTATTCGGAAAATCGATCGTCCCGGAAAAGTTTTGTGCACGTGGTGTCATGATAATATTGACTATGGATCACGAGATTTCATCTCCGTAATATCGCTAAAATTCTGTCCACTAAAGACGCTGAGATCATTATCCATGCGTTTGTTACGTCTCGCCTCGACTACTGTAACGTATTATTTTCGGGTCTCCCCATGTCTAGCATTAAAAGATTACAGTTGGTACAAAATGCGGCTGCTAGACTTTTGACAAGAACAAGAAAGTTTGATCACATTACGCCTGTACTGGCTCACCTGCACTGGCTTCCTGTGCACTTAAGATGTGACTTTAAGGTTTTACTACTTACGTATAAAATACTACACGGTCTAGCTCCATCCTATCTTGCCGATTGTATTGTACCATATGTCCCGGCAAGAAATCTGCGTTCAAAGGACTCCGGCTTATTAGTGATTCCCAAAGCCCAAAAAAAGTCTGCGGGCTATAGAGCATTTTCCGTTCGGGCTCCAGTACTCTGGAATGCCCTCCCGGTAACAGTTCGCGATGCCACCTCAGTAGAAGCATTTAAGTCTCACCTTAAAACTCATTTGTATACTCTAGCCTTTAAATAGACTCCCTTTTTAGACCAGTTGATCTGCCGTTTCTTTTCTTTTTCTTCTATGTCCCATTCTCCCGTGTGGAGGGGGTCCGGTCCGATCCGGTGGCCATGTACTGCTCGCCTGTGTATCGGCTGGGGACATCTCTGCGCTGCTAGTCCGCCTACGCTTGGGATGGTTTCCTGCTGGCTCCGCTGTGAACGGGACTCTCGCTGCTGTGTCTTGGATCCTCTTTGGACTGGACTCTCGCGACTGTGTTGGATCCATTGTGGATTGAACTTTCACAGTATCATGTTAGATCCGCTCGACATCCATTGCTTTCCTCCTCTCTAAGGTTCTCATAGTCATCATTGTCACCGACGTCCCACTGGGTGTGAGTTTTCCTTGCCCTTATGTGGGCCTACCGAGGATGTCGTGGTGGTTTGTGCAGCCCTTTGAGACACTAGTGATTTAGGGCTATATAAGCAAACATTGATTGATTGATTGATTGACATGCGAAACGGCCAAAAACATATGAAACAACTTGACGCAAGGAAAACAAACTTTTCACTAGCTGGTACCTTTGGATGTCAACCGAAAGTGAGCAAACCTTACAGACTTCATCCTTTGTTTACATCGACAACTGCCGTAGACATCGAGAGGAAAGATCCACCCAAACAGCCCACTTCAGTTGCAGACAGGGTAGTTAATAATGAGGTAAGCTTAAAAAAATATTTGCTTGCCAAATACGCATGTTTGTTTTAAATATTAACCAATTATTGCTTTGCGAAATATAAATGGGTTTTTCTAAAAATAAAAAGCCACGTGAAAATATATTATGAAATTACAGAAATTCAAAGAGACACACTAATGATTCCAGTTAACAATTTATCTGAAATAAATTTGCATATAATACTATATTGTAATATTAAGTTATTTTGTAGTCTCTTGAAACAATATTGTCAGTGGTGTAACAATCTTAAAGGTAAATATTTTCACACTTGTTTCATGCAATATGTCAGTGTCCTCACATTATTATTATTTCCTATTTTCAAATATGAGTAAACAATACTGAACATGTTTAGTATTGAACCATATACAGTGATTCATTAGGATAATTGGGGGATGTATGTTTTATTAATGATGTTTTCATGTCTTTAAACACTAAAATATGTTCTTCAAATGATGCTGTCTTTGTTCATTTTAGCATGTTAAATTGGTGAAAAACCAGGAGCTTCGGCCTTTGTCCCCCAGACCTCCGGAAATTGTATATGTCTTTTTCATTGTGGTCAAATCACATGCCTGAATATATGTTATTGTTCTTCGCTAACTGTACTAAATAAGGATAATGTGTGTTTCTGCTAGAATACCACTGATTTACCTAAGGGGATACTTGCCAACCCTGCCGATTTTCCAGGGAGTTTCCCGAATTTCCGTGCCCCGCCCGGAAATCTCTCAAATTTCTCCCGATTTCTACCCGGACAACAATATTGGGGGCGTGCCTTAAAGGCCCTGACCTGAAAAGGAGACTATTACATACGTCTCCGTTATCTTTAGGTTTATCTATAACCCATAAAGTAGGCAGACACAGAGCTATTTCTCAGCGTGTGTTTATTCCAGCCGGCACGTTAATACACTGACACACAACATCCGGATTCCCATCATGCATTGCCTCAAAACTACGGCAAGTAGTAATGTCCAAAAACATAACAGAGACGAACGAAGAAGAGACATGGCGACGACGAGTGAGAAGAAGAAGAAATATGCTTGCAAGTTCCAAAGTGATTGGAGAAAAATTATTTAAGTTCATCCAGGACAGCTCGAGGGGGAAGGGGTATGCTGCCTGCAAATTTTGTAGATCAGACTTCTCCATTGAGCACGGTGGCCGAACAGGTATACTCATTCATGAATGGAATATTTATAGATATATCCATCCATCCATCCATTTTCTACCGCTTATTCCCTTTTGGGATCGCGGGGGGCGGTGGCGCCTATGTCAGCTACAATCGGGCGGAAGGCGGGGTACAACCTGGACAAGTCACAATCTCATCGCAGGGCCAACACAGATAGACAGACAACATTCACACTCACATTCACACAATAGGGCCAATTTTTAGTGTTGCCAATCAACCTATCGGCAGGTGCATGTCTTTGGAGGTGGGAGGAAGCCGGAGTACCCGGAGGGAACCCACGCATTAGGAAGAATATTTCTATAAATACCGTATTTTTCGGAGTATGAGTTGCTCCGGAGTATAAGTCGCACCTGCCGAAAATGCATAATAAATAAGGGAGAAAAAAAACATATATAATTCGCACTGGAGTATAAGTCGCATTTTTGGGGGAAATTTATTTGATAAAACCTAACACCAAGAATAGACATTTGAAAGGCAATTTAAAATAAATAAAGAATAGTGAACAACAGGCTGAATAAGTGTACGTTATATGACGCATAAATAACCAACTGAGAAGATACCTGGTATGTTAACGTAACATATTATGGTAAGAGTCATTCAAATAACTATAACATATAGAACATACTATACATTTACCAAACAATCTGTCACTCCTAATCACTAAATCCCATGAAATCTTATACGTATAGTCTCTTACGTATAGTCTCTTACCAACCTGATCAGAAATGAAGAATAACAGATACATCGTCTATTCAGTAACATCCTTTTATATTTGCATAGTGTAAATGTGGAGTGAATGAATGATAGGTTCTCTCTTTTCTGTGAGCCCTTTGAGTATTTAGTTCAGGGGTCCCCAAACTACAGCCAGTGTCCAAAATCCAGGTTGCAGGAAGTCCAAAGTTTAAAAATCAATAAAAAATATTATATATATATATATATATATATATATATATATATATATATATATATATATATATATATATATATATATGTATGTATGTATGTATGTATGTATGTATGTATGTATGTACTGTATGTATGTATGTATGTATGTATGTATGTATGTATGTATGTATGTATGTATGTATATGTATGTATATATATATGTATGTATATATATATATGTATGTATATATATATATGTATGTATATGTATGTATATATATGTATGTATATATATATATATATATGTATATATGTATGTATATATATATATGTATATATGTATGTATATATATATGTATATATGTATGTATATATATAAATATATGTATGTATATATATATATATATATATATATATATATATGTATATATATATATATATATGTATATGTATGTATATGTGTATATTTGTATATATATGTATATATATATATATATACGTATTTATATATATGTATATATGTATGTATATATATGTATATATGTATGTATGTATATATATATATATGTATATATATATATATACTGTATATATACACACATATATATGTATATCTATATCAATCAATCAATCAATCAATGTTTACTTATATAGCCCTAAATCACTAGTGTCTCAAAGGGCTGCACAAACCACCACGACATCCTCGGTAGGCCCACATAAGGGCAAGGAAAACTCACACCCAGTGGGACATCGGTGACAATAATGACCCAGTGGGACGTCGGTGACAATGATGACTATGAGAACCTTAGAGAGGAGGAAAGCAATGGATGTCGAGCGGGTCTAACAGGATACTGTGAAAGTTCAATCCACAATGGATCCAACACAGTCGCGAGAGTCCAGTCCAAAGCGGATCCAACACAGCAGCGAGAGTCCCGTTCACAGCGGAGCCAGCAGGAAACCATCCCAAGCGGAGGCGGATCAGCAGCGCAGAGATGTCCCCAGCCGATACACAGGCAAGCAGTACATGGCCACCGGATCGGACCGGACCCCCTCCACAGGGGAGAGTGGGACATAGAAGAAAAATAAAAGAAACAGCAGATCAACTGGTCTAAAAAGGGAGTATATTTAAAGGCTAGAGTATACAAATGAGTTTTAAGGTGAGACTTAAATGCTTCTACTGAGGTGGCATCTCGAACTGTTACCGGGAGGGCATTCCAGAGTACTGGAGCCCGAACGGAAAACGCTCTATAGCCCGCAGACATTTTTTGGGCTTTGGGAATCACTAACAAGCCAGAGTCCTTTGAACGCAGATTTCTTGCCGGGACATATGGTACAATACAATCGGCAAGATAGGATGGAGCTAGACCGTGTAGTATTTTATACGTAAGTAGTAAAACCTTAAAGTCACATCTTAAGTGCACAGGAAGCCAGTGCAGGTGAGCCAGTACAGGCGTAATGTGATCAAACTTTCTTGTTCTTGTCAAAAGTCTAGCAGCCGCATTTTGTACCAACTGTAATCTTTTAATGTTAGACATGGGGAGACCCGAAAATAATACGTTACAGTAGTCGAGGCGAGACGTAACAAACGCATGGATAATGATCTCAGCGTCTTTAGTGGACAGAATGGAGCGAATTTTAGCGATATTACGGAGATGAAAGAAGGCCGTTTTAGTAACGCTTTTAATGTGTGCCTCAAAGGAGAGAGTTGGGTCGAAGATAATACCCAGATTCTTTACCGTGTCGCCTTGTTTAATTGTTTGGTTGTCAAATGTTAGAGTTGTATTATTAAATAGAGTTCGGTGTCTAGCAGGACCGATAATCAGCATTTCCGTTTTTTTGGCATTAAGTTGCAAAAAGTTAGCGGACATCCATTGTTTAATTTCATTAAGACACGCCTCCAGCTGACTACAATCCGGCGTGTTGGTCAGCTTTAGGGGCATGTAGAGTTGGGTGTCATCAGCATAACCGTGAAAGCTAACACCGTATTTGCGTATAATGTCACCTAGCGGCAGCATGTAGATGCTGAAGAGTGCAGGGCCAAGGACCGAACCCTGGGGAACTCCACACGTTACCTTAACGTAGTCCGAGGTCACATTGTTATGGGAGACACACTGCATCCTATCAGTAAGATAAGAGTTAAACCAAGACAGGGCTAAGTCTGACATACCAATTCGTGTTTTGATACGTTCTAATAAAATATTATGATCGACGGTATCGAAAGCAGCGCTAAGATCGAGGGCAGCAACATAGATGACGCATCAGAATCCATCGTTAGCATGAGATCATTAGTCATTTTTGCGAGGGCTGTCTCCGTGGAGTGATTTGCTCTGAAACCGGATTGAAAGGTTTCACATAGATTGTTAGACGCTAAGTGTTCATTTAACTGCTCCGCAACAATTTTTTCAAGGATTTTTGAAGTAAAGGGAAGGTGAGACACCGGTCGGTAGTTTACCATGAGGTCAGGATCGAGGCTAGGTCTTTTAAGAAGAGGATGAATAACCGCTTTTTTGAATGCTAGGGGAACAGTGCCCGAGGAGAGTGATAAGTTTATAATATTTAGCACTGATGGACCTAATAATACAAAGAGCTCCTTGATCAGTTTCCCAGGAAGAGGGTCAAGTAAGCATGTTGTCTGTTTTATTCCATTTACATGTTGTAACAATTCCTCTAATGTTATTTCCTCAAAACGAGAGAAACTATTTTGGAGGGCAGTATCCGCCGTATATACAATCGTATCTGTGTTAATAGAACCCCGTTGTAGCTGGGACGCATTGTCTTTAATCTCCTTTCTAATGACTTCAATTTTCTTACTAAAGAATTGCATAAAGTCATCAGCTGAGTGGGTTGAGCTACTGGAAGGAGTCCCTTGTTGGGTTAGCGATGCTACCGTACTAAACAAAAATTTAGGATCGTTTTTATTACGGTGGATGAGATTTGAGTAATAATTAGCTTTAGCTAAGGTAAGCATGCGTTTATAAGTTATTAAACCATCACTCCATGCTTGATGGTGCACCTCAAGTTTAGTCGTGCGCCATTTGCGTTCCAGCTTTCTACATAATAATTTCTGAGCTCTAGTTTCTTCTGTAAACCACGGGGTGCGCTTTTTTGGAGCCTTTTTTAACTTTAGCGGTGCTATGTTATCAATGGTTTCGCGCAGGGTGTCGTTAAAGTTGTTAGTGAGGTTATCAATAGAGCCCACATACTTTGGGAATGGTGCCATTACCGAGGGCAGTAGGTCAGCAAGAGTTGTCGTTGTGGCTGTATTAATGTTGCGGCTGCTATAGCAGGTATTATTATTATTAGTTTGACGAACATGCGTCTGAATATGCGTCTGTATATATATATATATATGTGTATATATATATATATATATATATATATATATATATATATATATATATATATATATATATATATATATATATATATATATATATATATACACACACATATATATACACACACATATATATATGTATATCTATATATGTTTATATATATACACATGTATATATATATGTACACGTGTATATATATATATATATATACTTATATATGTATGTGTATATATATATGCATATATATACATATATGTGTGTGTACGTATATATGTATGTTTATGTATAATGTGTATATATGTATGTATATATTAAAAAAATATATATATACACATAAATATGTATATATATGTATGTAAATATATATATATATATATATATATATATATATACATATTTATGTGTACATATATATTTACATACATATATATATTTGTGTATATATATATTTTTAATATATACATACATATATATATGTGTGTATGTATATATATGTATGTATATATATATATATATATTATATATATATATATTTACATACATATGTATATATTTATGTGTATATATATATTTTTTTTAAATATGTACATACATATATACACATTATACATAAACATACATGTATACGTACACGTATATATACAGACGTACTCACACATATATAAGTATATATATATATATATATATATATACATATATACACACGTGTACATATATATATACGTGTGTAAACATATAAAGATATACATATGTGTGTGTGTATATATATATATATATATATATATATATATATATATATATATATATATATATATATATATATATATACACAGCCCAGCCCCCCGTCAATTTTTTTTAACCCAATGCGACCCCAAGTCAAAAAGTTTGGGGACCCCTGATCTAGTTGATGGAAAAGCACTGTATAAATCTAATCCATTATTATTATTATTATTATTGATATTATTAGCAGCTGTTCAATGACCTAACGGGCTGAAAAAAACAAAATCAATTGATGCTTTTTTGTATCATTTCACAATTTTTCAATGACGTGTTTTTTTATGCATAGAACATAACATATATCTTATATGATTAAACATTTTTCAAATATGGATTGTTTCGTCTTTAGCGCAGTAATGCAGTTTCTCTCCCAACATTATCGGAGGTTGAAAAAAAAAGGAAAATAAGTGGTGTCAATGTAGGCATTTTAGAAGCATGACTGCTTCTAAAATGCCCATAAAAAATGATAAATGACTGCCACATGTTTGACAACATAGCAAAACGCCAAAAATTAATGAACAGTAAATGAGTGTCTCTCTGGTCATGCCCCTCATAGTACACGCAAAATCCTCATTCAAATAAGGCCATCCGCACCAATTTTTTTGATTGCACACGCGGCCTTAATCGGTCACATGCAACACTCCCACTAATAGTACACACTATTTTATAGATTGCACACACTGTTTAGCGCGAGACATTTTTATATTAGTAAATCAAGCCCTAAGTCCTTATTTCCTGTTTGGTGATCTGGCCAATTACTCATTTATATCACTTACTTAAATCCCTCAAATCTCCACCTCCCTTAATCGCCTTCCTGCAAACTGTAAGAGGAAACAGGTGACTGGGATTATATGATAAAAAGGAAAATAATAATACAGGATGTTATCACAATTGACTTTGAGTGCTCCAAAAGTAAGTCAGTCACTGTAGTTTCAGTTCTCTCCTGATGTTTGTGTATTGCACCATCTAGTGGTGTGTGTGTGTATGCAACCTCTCATAAATTATGAGGCATAATTATTGATTACAAATATAGTTTTAAAATGTACGAAATGCCATTTGAGTGCTATTTGAAAAAACTATTTATCTACACACAATGAAGCTTATTTTTTTTTTATATAAATGTGTCAAAAATAACGAGTTAACTCATGTTAATTATCACATTAATGGTGTATTTGTGCCGATTAACAGTGCAATTTATTATAAAGGATGAGTAATGAGGCTCCGACCAGTGGTGTGCTTGCCTGGTAAATTTCACTTCAAAATACAAACTATTGCAATTTTAGATAAAACCGAGAGGGACCAGCGGTAGAAAATGGAGGTATGGATGTTTGGAGCAAATACATTTTAAGTAAAACATTTAAAAAGTGTCCTTTCGGACAATAAAATAGCATTTGCGTCAAATGTAAAAAATCAAAACAAAGAAAAAAACACTTGTAATCATACAGAAAATATATTCATAACACAGTTTAATGAACAATAATTAATATTTATTTCATGTTTTTATTATTTATTATTTTACTCTCATTCGTCTCCCCTGGCCGCACACCTCTGCACTGTAGTATACAATATCATACTGAGCTCCTGAGCTTGTTCTATGGTTATCATCACACTTTGGCTCTTTACCAATACCAGTAACCTTTTTTTATTGGCATCACACACAAAAAAAAGTCTAATAAAAAGCTAAACACTTGTGGCATCAACCCTTTAGACCAGGGGTCGGCAAACCAAAATGTTGAAAGACCCATATTGAACGAAAAATAGAGAAAAAAAATCTGTCTGGAGCCGCAAAAAATTAAAAGCCTTCTGTAAGTGTTATAATGAAGACAACACATGATGTAAGTGTCTATATTAGTTATATCAGCCTACTATCAAAATGACTCTACAAGTCTTATATAAGTCTTTTAATGAAGTCAACACATGATGTAAGTGTCTATATTAGTTTTATTAGCCTACTATCAAAATGACTTTACAAGTCTTATAATGAAGAAAACACATGATGTGAGTGTCTATATTGGTTGTATTAGCCTACTATCAAAATTACTTTAAAAGTCTTACATATATGTTATAATGAAGGAAACACGTGTTGTGTCTATATTAGTTTTATTAGCCTACTATCAAAATAACTATGTGTCGCAAGCTGCCAGATATGTTCTAATGTAAAATTTATTCTACACATTTTTACAACATTGAAAAACATTAGTAAAATTGAGGTTTCTTAGAGGGTGAGATCAATCAATCAATGTTTATTTATACAGCCCTAAATCACAAGTGTCTCAAAGGGCTGCACAAACCACAACGACATCCTCGGTACAAAGTCCACATAAGGGCAAGGAAAAACTCACCCCTGTGGTACGTCAGTGACAGTGACTATGACAACTATGAGAAACCTTGGAGAGGACCCCCCTATAACTTCTGGATATTACTAGCTTTTAATGTCCAAAGGTATAGATGCATGTGTCCAAGTTAAAGAAAAAGGCAGGCTGTCTTCTTCTAATGGATTTATTACAATCTTTGCAAGCTAGGTAACGTTTGCTGTGGTCTGGAACAACATGGCACACAAACAACTATCTGAATTGCAGCTAATATTACATACAAATAATGTGTCATGAGACATGCAAATGGGCTTCACGGTGGCAGAGGGGTTAGTGCGTCTGCCTCACAATACGAAGGTCCTGCAGTCCTGGGTTCAAATCCAGGCTCGGGATCTTTCTGTGTGGAGTTTGCATGTTTTCCCCGTGAATGCGTGGGTTCCCTCCTGGTACTCCGGCTTCCTCCCACTTCCAAAGACATGCACCTGGGGATAGGTTGATTGGCAACACTAAATTGGCCCTAGTGTGTGAATGTTGTCTGTCTATCTGTGTTGGCCCTGCGATGAGGTGGCGACTTGTACCCCGCCTTCCGCCCGATTGTAGCTGAGATAGGCGCCAGCGCCCCCCGCGACCCCAAAAGGGAATAAGCGGTAGAAAATGGATGGATGGATGGAGACATGCAAATCTAAATAAACACAGAGGATATAAGTAAAGGAGATTAAATTATCTCAAATATACCTACAAACGAGGCATAATGATGCAATACGTAGATAAAGTTAGCCTAGATAACATGTTAGCATCCATTAGCTTGCAGTCATGCACTGACCAAATATGCCTGTTTAGCACCCAACAAAACTCAATAACATCAACAAAGCTCACCTATGTGCATTCACGCACAGTATAAAACGTTTGGTGGACAAAATGAGACAACCACGCCTTTCTGTGGCATGTACACAAACTACGGTGAGTTCAAGGACCGCCAAAATGAGTAGGAAAAAACGGCGGTCGGCAGATACGCTCTTCAGAGAATCAAGTTTAGCATAAACAGTGGGATTTCTGACAATTAGGAAGGTTTTTGTCATGTTTGTTCTCCTACAGAAAACATATTAAAACAAAAAAATATTTTCCTATACTTTTTCCCATTTTCATAAATGTTTTAAAAAGCTCCAGGGAGCCTCTAGAATGGTGCTACAGAGCCGCAGGTTGCAGACCCCCGCTTTAGATTTCCACTAAGCTAAAAAGTCTTTGCATTCAACTCCTCTTCCGAGGCTTATTTTCCAAGGAAATGTTGGTTTTATTTTGGCGGTCTGACATGTTTATAATGTTTACCACAAGCCTCAATTCATGTCTCTTTCCTCACATAGGACATTGATTCCTCTCTTTGATGGCGACACTGGTCTGCTGGTGCTGGCTGCCATGGTAACGATATTTTTCTTTGTCATTTTTGGGAGAGTTTTGTGGTGAAGTGTGCTTAAAAAAATGTTAATGTTCCTCCTTGCAGGGCTACACTGCGACTGATTGTTTCGAAGTATCCACCTCGGAGCCCTTCCTCACTCAAGGTGAAATCACCTTTTTTTTCAAAGGAGTTTATTTACTCAACCGCAGAAAGTTGCAGGCACGACCAAATAAATTTTTTTAATTACCGGTAACTCTAATGCTCCACTATACGTATGTATTACTATAGTAATTAAATGTATCTCCATTCACACATAAAAATGTTAGAATAATACATAAAATAATAAGCATAAGTTGTATGCTGATATTATTAATATATTGAGCAATATAATACACCAGGGGTCACCAACCTTTTTGAAACCAAAAGCTACTTCTTAGCTACTGATTAATGCGAAGGGCTACCAGTTTGATACACACTTAAATAAATTGCCAGAAATAGTCAATCTGCTCAATTTACCTATATATATATATATATATATATATATATATATATATAGGCGCCAGCGCCCCCCGCGACCCCGAAAGGGAATAAGCGGTAAAAAATGGATGGAGGGATGGATGGATATATATATATATATATATATATATATATATATATATATATATATATATATATATATACGGAATGACAGACAGAAATACCCATTTATATATATATATATATATATATATATATATATATATATATATATATATATATATATATATATATATATATATACATATATATATATATATATATATATATATATATATATATATAAATGGGTATTTCTGTCTGTCATTCCGTCGTACATTTTTTTTCCTTTTACGGAAGGTTTTTTGTAGAGAATAAATGATGAAAAAAACACTTAATTGAACGGTTTAAAAGAGGAGAAAACACGAAACAAATGAAGATACAATTTTGAAACATAGTTTATCTTCAATTTCGACTCTTTAAAATTCAAAATTCAACCGAAAAAAAGAAGAGAAAGAATAACTAATTCGAATCTTTTTGAAAAAAATAAAAAAAAGAATTTATGGAACATCATTTGTAATTTTTCCTGATTAAGATTAATTTTAGAATTTTGATGACATGTTTTAAATAGGTTAAAATCCAATCTGCATTTTGTTAGAATATATAACAAATTGGACCAAGCTATATATTTCTAACAAAGACGAATCATTATTTCTTCTAGATTTTCCAGAACAAAAATTTTAAAATACATACAAAAGACTTTAAAATAAGATTTATATTTTATTCTTAAGATTTTCTAGATTTGCCTGAATATTTTTTTATTTTATTTTAATCATAAGTTTGAAGAAATATTTCACAAATATTCTTCGTCGAAAAAACAGGAGCTAAAATGAAGAATTAAATTAAAATTGATTTATTATTCTTTAGAATGAAAAAAATAAATTTACTTGAACATTGATTTAAATTGTCAGGAAAGAGGAGGAAATAATTTGAAAGGTAAAAAGGTATATGTGTTTAAAAATCCTTAAATCATTATTAAGGTTGTTTTTTTTCTCAAAAATTGTCTTTCTGAAAGTTATTAGAAGCAAAGTAAAAAAATAAATGAATTTATTTAAAAAAGTGGTCACATATATTTGTGATATTACAATCAATACGGCTTTGAATTGATATTCACTTTTGTAATGTTATTGCCTGTTTTATTTCACAAGGAAATTATGATACTTTTAAAAATTGGTATTACAGTGTAGTATGTATTAGATTGAATATGCGTATGTATATTCACAATATAGAAATATGTTTATAGTATTGCAATTACGTTATGAATGTACCTTGTATAATAAATTACAATAAAAATGTAAATACATGTTTTACAGTACAGTAAAAATATAGATAAGGAGAAAATGTATATAATAATATTTTACCTGATTTTGAAAATGGGTATTACATTACAATACATTGACAAAACATAACAGATTTAATATTAATATATATTCATAAAAATGGGGGTTTTATGGAATTAATTTACATGCATCAATAATTGCAAAAAAATTTAAAATGTAAAAATTGTAAAACATGATTTGAGGATGATATTAACCAAGTGAAGAGAACATTCGTATGTATACCTTTACTTTTAATAATGGGTATTACATAATATTATGTATTAGAAATAAACTGCAGTACAAAATGTTTGGATATATGCAAAGGCTTAAAATTGACCAAAATATATATTAATAATCCATGCAAATATAAATAAACACAGAGGACATAAGTAAAGGAGATTAAATGATCTCAAATATAACTACAAACGAGGCATAATGATGCAATACGTAGATAAAGTTAGCCTAAATAGCATGTTAGCATCCATTAGCTTGCAGTCATGCACTGACCAAATATACCTGTTTAGCACCCCACAAAACTCAATAACATCAACAAAGCTCACCTATGTGCATTCACGCACAGTATAAAACGTTTGGTGAACAATTTTACAACAAAAAAAATTAAGAAAGATAATTTTTAAAATTGCTTATTTACCCCAATGTATTATATTCATACCAGTATAATATCTACTATAAGTATTATTATATGCAATAAACATTGTTTTTGACATATATTTTTATATGTTGTACTATGGAACGAACTATGCTGAATATCATTTTTATATTGCATTTACTAATTCCATCCATCCATCCATCCATTTTCTACCGCTTATTCCCTTTCGGGGTCGCGGGGGGCGCTGGCGCCTATCTCAGCTACAATCGGGCGGAAGGCGGGGTACACCCTGGACAAGTCGCCACCTCATCGCAGGGCCAACACAGATAGACAGACAACATTCACACTCACATTCACACACTAGGGCCAATTTAGTGTTGCCAATCAACCTATCCCCAGGTGCATGTCTTTGGAAGTGGGAGGAAGCCGGAGTACCCGGAGGGAACCCACGCATTCACGGGGAGAACATGCAAACTCCACACAGAAAGATCCCGAGCCTGGATTTGAACCCAGGACTGCAGGACCTTCGTATTGTGCGGCAGACGCACTAACCCCTCTGCCACCGTGAATGTTTATTAATTTACTGATATTTTATGCAATATATTATAAATGTACACATTATTAGTATTACTAGCAATATGTTGTTATATAAATAAAGTTGATGATTACTACAAAATAAGTGTAAAACACATTATTGGAGACAATAATATTAATTTTGTGGTGAGGCGTTGATTTAGATCAGGGCTGTCTAACTCGTTTTAAGATCGGGGGCCACATGGAGAAAAATCTTCTCCCAAGTGGGCCGGACTGATAAAATCACGGCACGATAACTTAAAAGTAAAGCTAACTTCAGATTGTTTTCTTCGTTTAAAAAAAGAACAAGCACATTGTGATAATGTACAAAACATAATGTTGTTGGGGTTTTTTTACACTTACATTTTAAAATACTAGTATTCTATCTTTATTTGTCGTTATTTATACTTTCTGAATAAATTATGTGATAATGTTCATCAGTCAACTCATAGGTGTTCATTTTCAATCTCTCAAGATAAAAAAAATAATATCAAAATATGTTATGATCCGCTGCCCGGATCATACCATATTCTAGTTTTGTTCCGTTTTTGTATCACATTCTGTTGTTTCAATGTCAATCAATCAATCAATGTTTACTTATATAGCCCTAAATCACAAGTGCCTCAAAGGGCTGCACAAACCACTACGACATCCTCGGTAGGGCCCACATAAGGGCAAGGAAAAACTCACCCCAGTGGGACGTCGACCATGCTGACTATGAGAAAACCTTGGAGAGGAACACATATGTGGGCAACAGTGGTCGAGATGAGACGCAACAAACGCATGGATAATGATCTCCGCGTCGTTAGTGGACAAAATGGAGCGAATTTTTGCAATATTACGGAGATGAAAGAAGGCCGTTTTAGTAACATTCTTAATGTGTGAATCAAACAAGAGAGTTGGGTTGAAGATAGTACCCAGATTCTTTACCGAGTCGCCTTGTTTAATTGTTTGGTTGTCAAATGTTAAAGTTGTATTATTAAATAGAGGTCGGTGTCTAGCAGGACCGATAATCAGCATTTTCGTTTTTTTGGCGTTGAATTGCAAAAGGTTGGCGGACATCCACTGTTTAACTTCCTTAGTTCCTGAGTTATCCGATTACCATGGTTTTTTATTAGTTTCACCTACCCCTCGCTATCGACGCACACCTGTTGTTGCTAATTACCGTCCTTATTTAAGCCTGCCTTCTTTCTTCATTCTTTCTCGCATCCTAATTTGTTTACACGCAACAAGTGACGACTGCAATTCTATGTTTCTACTCGCTAGCTTTCGCGCTATGCATTTGATTTCCTCTAGCTCTCATGCTAGTAGTTTTAGTTTTCTCTTTTTGTGCCTTTGTGCCAGTTTTTCTTTTCATAGTCTGTTTTATTAGTTAAATATATCTTTGTTTCTTGCCGTACGCCGTGTTCGAGCCCAACTGCATCATTGGAAAAACGAATCCGGCATCACCATGCCCAGCAAACGTTACAAAAATCAAATTACAGGATGTTTAATTATGTGGTTCGCTCATTTTCCTCGAAAAACGAACATGTGTTATTTATTTTTTTTACATATGTAGTAGGGCTGTGAATCTTTGGGTGTCCCACGATTCGATTCAATATCGATTCTTGGGGTCACGATTCGATAATATATCGATTTTTCCGATTCGATTCGATTTTCGATTCAAAAACGATTTTTTTCCCGATTTAAAAGGATTATGTATTCATTCAATACATAGGATTTCAGCAGGATCTACCCCAGTCTGCTGACATGCAAGCAGAGTAGTAGATTTTTGTAAAAAGCTTTTATAATTGTAAAGGACAATGTTTTATCAACTGATTGCAATAATGTACATTTGTTTTAACTATTAAAGGAACCAAAAATATGACTTATTTTATCTTTGTGAAAATATTGGACAGTGTGTTGTCAAGCTTATGAGATGCGATGCAAGTGTAAGCCACTGTGACACTATTCTTTTCTTATTATTTTTATAAATGTCTAATGATAATGTCAATTAGGGATTTTTAATCACTGCTATGCTGAAATTATAACTAATATCGATACTGTTGTTGATAATATTCGTTTTTGTTTCAATACTTTTGGTTTATTCTGTGTCGTGTTTGTGTCTCCTCTCGAGTGCTCTGTTTATTGCAGTTCTGAGTGTTGCTGGCTCAGGTTTGGTTTTGGAATTGGATTGCTTTGTTATGGTATTGCTGTGTATTGTTTTGTTGTATTAAAAATAATAATAATAATAATAATAATAATTTTTTTTCAAAAATTAAAAAAAAAACATTGATTTTTAAAAATTAGAATCGATTCTGAGTCGCACAACATAAACGATTCGATTCGTATTCAAATAGATTTTTTTGCCCACGCCCCTAATATGCAGTATCATCTACAAAGATACAAATAATTGCAATTGCGACATCTAGTGGACACATTTAGAACAGCAGTTTCTTCCATTCAAAAATGTCGGCACATTTTTATACTTGGCAAACTCATCCCGCGGGCCGGATAAAACCTGTTCGCGGGCCTGATCCGGCCCTCGGGGCCTTACGTTTGATATCCCTGATTTAGATTGAAAGTCTGTTTGAGTTTGTGTTAAAAAAAAAAAACAAACACTCATTTGTTCAATAACAATGTGATTTTTTTATTGTAATAAAAGTTTGGCTCTACTTTATCGTTAGTAAGCCACTGTCTGACCGACTCGTCGACACGCGGCGTCGCCACGGTACCCAAGCTGGCGTTGGACCTCCTGTCCTGCGAAGTGATGCGTGTGCTCCAGCTGACGGACAACTGCATCATACCCATCAGCTATCAAGTCCCTCGCAAGGTCTCTTTCTGCACACGTGCGGTTTAAACAGTCTCCCACTCTTGAGGACAGTTTTTATTTCCTGGGTATATTTCTTTCGTCAGAGTTCGGCCCACGACTTCCACGCTGACCTTTACCCCGACACGGCGGGTGTGACCCCGGCAATGACCGCCGAGGAGTGGTGGGCGGGAGGAAACAAGCAGGTTTGACAGCTTAGCGCTCTTTCTCTAGTGTGTTTATTGATTAGATTGCTTTAAAAAAAAAAAATCAATAACAATCAGGTGCAAAGAGTCAGCCTCCATCCAGACAAGCAGCTCAAAGCCAAGGCGACAGCAGCCAATCAGAAGCCTGCAAAGAAGGACCTCATCAGTGGAGACACCAAGGTGGGAAATGTGTATTTAAACCCAGTTTGATGCGCTTACAGTCGTGGTCAAAAGTTTACATACACTTCTAAAGAACATAATGTCATGGCTGTCTTGGGTTTTAATCATTTATACAACTATAATTTTTTGGTCATAGAGCGATTGGAGCACATACTTGTTTGTCACAAAAAAATATTCATGAAGTTTGGTCCTTTTATGAATTTATTATGGGTCGACTGAAAATGTGACCAAATCTGCTGGGTCAAAAGTATACATACAGCAATGTTAAAGGCCTACTGAAATGAGATGTTTTTATTTAAACGGGGATAGCAGGTCCATTCTATGTGTCATACTTGATCATTTTGCGATATTGACATATTTTTGCTGAGAGGATTTAATAGAGAACATCGACGATAAAGTTCGCAACTTTTGGTCGCTAATAAAAAAGCCTTGCCTGTACCGGAAGTAGCAGACGATGTGCGCGTGACGTCATGGGTTGTAGGGCTCCTCACATCCTCACATTGTTTGCAATCATGGCCACCAGCAGCAAGAGCTATTCGGACCGAGAAAGCGGCGATTTCCCCATTAATTTGAACGAGGATGAAAGATTTGTGGAAGAGGAAAGTTAGAGTGAATAATAAAGAAGAAAAAGCGATTCAGATGTTATTAGACACATTTACTAGGATTATTCTGGAAAACCCCTTATCTGCTTATTGTGTTACTAGTGTTTTAGTGAGATTATAAAGTCATACCTGAAAGTCAGAGGGGTGTGAAGTAAACGTGAAGTATATTTATATAGCGCTTTTCTCAAGTGACTCAAAGCGCTTTACATAGCGAAACCCAATATCTAAATTACATTTAAACCAGTGTGGGTGGCACTGGGAGCAGGTGGGTAAAGTGTCTTGCCCAAGGACACAACGGCAGTGACTAGGATGGCACAAGCGGGAATCGAACCTGTAACCCTCAAGTTGCTGGCACGGCCGCTCTACCAACCGAACTATGCCGCCCCAGTGGTGACCGCCAGTGTCTCCGACGGAAGCCATGGAGGAGCCCAAGAAAGTCGCAGCTGCCTCTTTGACAGCTGCAGGAGGACGCAAGCTCCGCTCATGTCTCCGGTAAGAGCCGACGTATTGCCACAATTTTTCTCACCGAAACCTTCCGGTTGACATGTGGTAGAGAACCATGTTCGCTTGACCGCCCTGTTCCATATTAAAGCTTCACAACAAACAAAGAAACACCGGCTGTGTTTTGGTCGCTAAAGGCAGCTGCAATACACCGCTTTCCACCCACAGCATTCTTCTTTGACGTCTCCATTATTAATTGAACAAATTGCAAAAGATTCAGCAACACAGATGTCCAGAATACTGTGTAATTATGCGATTAAATCGGACGACTTTTAGCCGTGACTGCGGCTGGGATAAAATGTCCGCTACAACCAATAACGCCACAAGCATGGGTCATCATTCCGCGACGTTTTCAACAGGAAACTCTGCGGGAAATTTTAAATTGCAATTTAGTAAACTAAAAAGGCCGTATTGGCATGTGTTGCAATGTTAATATTTCATCATTGATATATAAACTATCAGACTGCGTGGTCGGTAGTAGTGGGTTTCAGTAGGCCCTTAAAATTTGGTTACATGTCCCTTGGCAAGTTTCACTGCAATAAGGCGCTTTTGGTAGCCATCCACAAGCTTCTGGTTGAATTTTTGACCACTCTTGAAAAAATTGTTGCAGTTCAGCCAAATTTGTTGGTTTTCTGACATGGACTTGTTTCTTCAGCATTGTCCACACGTTTAAGTCAGGACTTTGGAAAAGGGCCATTCTAAAACCTTAATTCTAGCCTGGTTTAGCCATTCCTTTACCATTTTACACGTGTGTTTGGCGTCATTGTTCTGTTGGAACACCCGACGGCGCCCAAGACCCAACCTCCAGGTGTCAGGCTTGCCTCTGACAGTTTGACTATGTGTGTGTAGGGTTTCCTGTCAGCGCTCTTATTTTGTTGGTTTCTTGTCTTTCTCCCTGAGTGCTATGTTCCCCCTCAGCTGCGGTTGATTGGCACCTGGCCACACCTGGTGTCAATCAGTCCGCTCCTATTTAGACCTGTCTTCCCATCCAGTCACTGCTGGATCATTGTATAATAATAATGATAATAATGGATTCGATTTATATCGTGGTTTTTCTAATGTTAGATACTCAAAGCGCTCACAGAGAAGTGGGAACCCATCATTCATTCACACCTGGTGGTGGTAATCT
Source organism: Nerophis ophidion (assembly GCF_033978795.1). Classification (NCBI taxonomy): domain Eukaryota; kingdom Metazoa; phylum Chordata; class Actinopteri; order Syngnathiformes; family Syngnathidae; genus Nerophis; species Nerophis ophidion. Next base: position 11,821,879 of record NC_084633.1, on the reverse strand, counting down.
ACATATGTAGCCACAGCTGCCCTGGAGTAGACTGACGGAAGCGTGGCTGCCAGTTTGCGCCGACGGCCCCTCCGACCACCACCAATCATTCATTCATCATTCGTTCACCAGTGTGAGCGGCACCGGGGGCAAAGGGTGAAGTGTCCTGCCCAAGGACACAACGGCAGCGATTTGGATGTCAATAGGTGGGAAGCGAACCTGCAACCCTCAGGTTTCTGGTATTGCATTTCTCTTCTGTATTGTCGTTCCTGATGTGTCGTTGCAGCGTAGCGGTAAGCTATATTTGGTCGCTTTGTGTAGCTTACTGTTTTTCGTTCCCTGCTTCCAGTTTTTGTTTGTTCATAGCCTAGTTTGTTATCCGCCCACGTGCGTGCCTTTGGTTTGTACCCTTTGTTTGGTTTTGTACTAGTATTTTATATTAAAACCATGTTTCCTTATTCAATGCCTGCCTCCTTCTCTGCATCTGGGGGTTCGTCACCAACTAACCTTGACACCAGGCTGATGATGTTAGGTTGTCCTGAAGATTTTGGAGCTAATCCTCTTTCTTTATTGTCCCATTTATCCAATCCAATCCAATCCACTTTATTTATATAGCACATTTAAACAACAATAACGTTTCCAAAGTGCTGCACAGCCGTGTTAAAAACAATTGTAAAAAAAAAAAAAAATTAAAAAAATAAATAAATAAAATAAAATTAAAAAAAGTATATATATATATATATATATATATATATATATACATATATATATATATATATATATATATATTATGCTCCACCAATGACTGAATAAAAACAAAAAATAAATAAATATATAAACAAATATTTACTCTCTGTAAAGCACAAGTTCCATTGGCAGCAAAACAGGCCCAGAGCATAATACTACCACCACCATGCTTGACGGTAGGATTGGTGTTTCTGGGATTAAAGGCCTCACCTTTTCTCCTACAAACATTTTGCTGAACATTGTGGCTTAACACCTCAATTTTTGTTTCATCTGACCACAGAACTTTCCTCCAGAAGATCTTATCTTTGTCCATGTGATGTCAGATGAAACAAAAAAATAGTTGTTTGTTATGTGCTCCAGTCACTCTGTCACAAAAAAAACAAGAGTTGTAGAAATTATTGGAAACTCAAGACAGCCATGATTTTATGTTCTTTACAAGTGTATGTAAACTTTTGAGTCGTTTTTGTCAAACAGGAGGGGACTCGTGGTTGTTCCACCTCCAGCAGTCCTCTGAGCTCCCCCAGCACCAGTGCCGCTGCATCCTGCTCGCCGTCGTCCACTTCGGGTCTCTCCTCTGGCTTCCTCCCCTCACCAAGTCCCAGCCAGGGGGCCAAAGCTATCCAGAACTTCCTAGGTTTGAACACACACAAGCACACCTGACATACAAAACACGGGTGGTCCCGAAACATCCTGTGGGTTCTTTAGTTGATCCCAACTGACAATTTATATGTTATGCAATTATGTATACCTTTATTTTCCGGACCATGGGGCGCACCGGATTATAAGGCGCACTGCCGATGAATGGTCTATTTTTTTTATCTTTTTTCATACATTCAGACTTTTTTTTAATCAATAACAGAGCAGCATCTCCTCATCCGGAAACAACCACACCGGAAATGTCTCCCGTGAAAAACCGTCCGACCGGAAGTCTAGAAACTAAAGTTCCTTGGGTGAATAATGTAAACTCACTATACCAGTATGTTTTAGCAGTTTCATGGTGAGTTTACTGACAGATATAAGTAAGAACTTTACGCTACTTTATATTAGAAATGGAAAGAGCGGAGGATGAATGTCAAGTAACAAGAAGATAGAGAAAAAGAAGAAGCTTTTCGACGACTACAAAGGCGGACTCGTGCAATTTTTCAGGACTTATGCAGATCCTAAATACAGATCAGCAGTTACCAGACAGTAAGAAAAGTTGTTTTTGCATAACATTGCGAAACAAAACACCAGATAATGTCTTACCTTATACACACACCATAATAATACTCGTATGTTAAAGCACATCAAGCGGTGCAGCCTTCACTTATCTCTTATGTTTGGCTGCCATCTACGGATCACACTTACAATTACACCATGTACCAAATAAAATAGCTTCAAGGTGGGTAAGCTCAACCAAATGTATTCCTTACATTAGGCGCACCGGGTTATAAGGCACACTGGCGAGTTTTGAGGGAAAAACAGGATTTCAAGTGCGCCTTGTAGTCTGGAAAATACAGTATATATTTTTTGCCTTAAAATTAAGTCCCTCAGGCTGGTGCCCTGCAAATACATTTTCCTATGTCAGGTACATTTATTTCTTTCTCCTTGGCTAAAACCTCTCAAAAATGTCTCACATGGCAACAACTTCTATATCAGATATAATATACAGTATACTATACTTATATAATTAAGGTGATTTGGTCTCTGCAGGGCACAAAATGTTATTTCAACTGTTACTTCTAGATAACTAACCGATATGGAGTTACCACTATGGAAAAAACACAGAGGCTATTCCATCCCTACGAGCCTGTTTTACAGGTTTCCCTGCACTTCAGAGGATTTTATTGTGGATTTTAGTGTAGCTGCCATTATGATGTGCAGTCATGTTTTCTAATTACCGTAAGTCTTGAACTATACAAAGTATTTCAACGGTTGGAATCTGCGCTTTTGGATGATATAACAGTTACTATGGTAATCTAATTAGTTACTAATGTAATCTAATTAGTTACTATGGTAATCTACATCACAGCAGCTCAGACGATGCACCAAGCAGTGTGGGTGGAAAGCGTTTCCAAAGACGCGGAAGGAGATTTTCACCACCAAGTTTCTAAAGCTTAGTGATATATCAGGTATATTAAGTTGTGGGTGGGTTTATTTTGTAGCTTTCGCGTTCGAATTTCATTGTTTGTTGCATTTTTGTCGCGTTTCAATCGATTGTAAAATATGTCGATCGAAAGGAGTGTGACATTCATATTTTGTCAATATTCAGCGTTTTATCCTTCATAGAAAAAGGTAAAATTACAATACGTTTTTTAAGGCGGTCTGTCATCACGTTTTTAGCATTCAATCAGACATTATTGTGAGGTTTTGTATAAGTGTTCCTAAAAATAGATATACTGGCCCCCAGACACATTTTTTTCTTTAAATGTGGCCCCTGAGTCAAAATAATTGCCCAGGCCTGTATTATACTGTGCAATCTACTAATACAAGTTTCAATCAATCAATCAAAAACAAGGTTTTGCAAAAATAAGAGAACAACTTCAACTCAAGTTATGGGGAAAAAATGCCAACATGGCACTGGCATGTTTATTATTGAAGTCACAAAGTGCATTATTTTTTTTTTAACATGCTTCAAAACAGCTTGGAATTTGGGACATGCTCTGCCTGAGATAATCCTGGTACCCATTACAACTATGAGAAATACAAACCCCGTTTCCATATGAGTTGGGAAATTGTGTTAGATGTAAATATAAACGGAATAAAATGATTTGCAAATCCTTTTCAACCCATATTCAATTGAATATGCTACAAAGACAACATATTTGATATTCAAACTGATAAACTTTTTTTTTTTTTGCAAATAATCCCTAACTTTAGAATTTAATGCCAGCAACACGTGACAAAGAAGTTGGGAAAGGTGGCAATACATACTGATGACGTTGTGGAATTCTCATCAAACACTTATTTGGAACATCCCACAGGTGTGCAGGCTAATTGGGAACAGCTGGGTGCCAACAGCTTCCCAAAAAATGCTCAGTCTTTCACAAGAAAGTATGGGGCGAGGTACACCCCTTTGTCCACAACTGCATGAGCAAATAGTCAAACAGTTTAAGAACGTTTCTCAAAGTGCAATTGCAAGAAATTTAGGGATTTCAACATCTACGGTCCATAATATCATCAAAAGGTTCAGAGAATCTGGAGAAATCACTCCACGTAAGCGGCATGGCCGGAAACCAACATTGAATAAATGACCTTCGATCCTTCTGATGGCACTGTATCAAAAACCGACATCAATGTCTAAAGGATATCACCACATGGGCTCAGGAACACTTCAGAAAACCACTGTCACTAAATACAGTTGGTTGCTACTTATGTAAGTGCAAGTTAAAGCTCAACTATGCAAAGCGAAAGCCATTTATCAACAACACCCAGAAACGCTGCCAGCTTCGCTGGGCCTAAGCTCATCTAAGATGGACTGATGCAAAGTGGAAAAGTGTTCTGTGGTCTTGACGAGTCCACATTTCAATTTTTTGGGGTAAACTGTGGACGTTGTGTCCTCCGGATCAAAGAGGAAAAGAACCATCCGGATTGTTCTATTCTATTGTTCTCATATGGAAATGGGGTTTGTACTATACTTTGACTTTCACAAAGTGCCTTATTTTTTTTAAACGTGCCTCAAAACAACAGCTACAAAAACAATGAAGGCACACATTATACAATATGTCGGATATAGAGAACATACAAACCCTTTATTTATTGAATCAAAGATACTGAAATTCCACGACATAGTGAAATTGCAAACAGCTAATATTATACACAAAGCAAACTATAACCTGCTTCCCAAGAATATACAACAATTCTTCTCAACAAAAGAAGAGAAATATAATCTTAGAGAAAAATGTAATTTAAAACATTTGTACGCACGTACAACACTTAAGACCTTCAGTATATCAGTATGTGGAATTAAATTATGGAATGGATTAAGCAAAGTAATCAAACAATGTACTAATATGATCCATTTCAAGAAACTCTTCAAACTGGAAGTGTTTACAAAGTACAAAAAAGAAGAACCATGATAAACATTCTGATTTTATTCACCCATTCATTCTCAAAATTATCTTACTTATCTCATCGTATGGAATAGAATTTACTTCACCAATTATTTATTTATTCATTTTTATTGTGATTACTTATGGAGTATACATTATGAATACATTGAGAACAGGAAGTGAACAAAAATTTTAGCAAGTGTTATGTAAAGAAAAGGGGTAGGATTAAATAAGCTCTGCTTCTTCTTACTCCTTTTCGAACATGTTGAAAAGAGAAACTGGAAATTGTGATGTATCATGTTGTATGCTTGCATGTTCGAAATAAACTCAAACTCAAACACAGCTTCAGTCCAGAGTACACTAGACTTAAATATATCGGACGCAGGGTCTACGTCCGTGTTTTGCCGGATATGTACCGCTCCGTACAGCGGCGTTTTAAAAAGTCATTCATTTTACTTATCGAAACCGATACCGATAATTTCCGATATCAAATTTATCGGCAGGGCGATATTATCGGACATATCTACATTGGACATTGAGAAACTGATCAGGCGGGCCGGTTCTACAATCGGAATGAAACTGGACTCACTGGTGACGGTGGCAGAGAAGAGGACTGTTGACAAACTAGTGAGCATCCTGGATGATGCCAGTCACCCTCTGCATAGCGTTATCAGTAGCCAGAGGAGCCTGTTCAGTTCTAGACTGCTTCATCCCAAGTGCAGGACTAATAGACTCAAAAACTCCTTTGTCCTACACGCCATTAGACTGTACAACTCCTCTCTGGGGCGGGGGGCGGGGGGTATTAGGATGACAGGGGATGCAAATACGTTTTCATAACATGGTCACTACTGCCTACTTTGTCTTGTTATATTCTTATTTTACTGTTATATTGTTATTCCCATTGTTTTTATTCTTATTGTAATATTTCTCTATTTTGTTTCCATTTAAACCCCCGTTATTTACTTTTTACTTTTATTTAAATCGATCTCAACTCTGTACACTGCTGCTGGAATTTTAATTTTCCTGAAGGAACTCTCCTGAAGGAATCAATAAAGTACTATCTATCCATCTATCTATCTATCTACTTTTATCTTTATCCCGGTGTTTCCTCGCTAAACGGGATGTTCTGTGATGCAGGACCAAGCTCCAAGTTCCGTCACATCCAGGGTGCGGTGGCACACCGGGACATGCACATCACCAACATACGAGACCTCAACCTGACCACGCCGGGCGAGTGCGACGGCTTCTGTGTCAACCGTCAACGCGCTGCCGTGCCCCTCGGCATATCCGGTGGACAGGTCGCCATCTTCGAGGTGGGAAGAAAATGCCTCAAAATACCACTGTAGGGGATTAAATAATTGCGGTGTTTCTCCAGCGCGATCAACCCGGAAGACTGCCCGACTCGTCTCTGCCCACCGTCCAGAACTCCGTCAACGTGGTCGACCTTTGCTGGGACCCTTTTGACGTGGACCGACTCGCCGTGGGTGAGTGATTAAACGCCTGTAGTCTTGCATGATCACCATGAGTATGACATAATAATAATAATACAAGCGGTGTGTTAGCTGGTGATGATGCAAAGATCCGAGTGTGGAAAATACCAACCGGCGGCCTCAAAGAGACGCTGACCGAGCCCGAGCTCATCTTGCAAGGTACGGGAACACATGAAGGAATGTGCCGGAACAATGTCTTCATTTGGTTGGGACTCCTCTTATAGGTCACACGGAGAAAATCTACTCCATCAAGTTCCACCCTTTGGCCAGTGGCCTGCTGGTGTCTTCGTCCTATGACCTCACCCTCAGACTGTGGAACATGGAGGATGGGGAGCAGGTGAAGCTCCTCACTGGACACCAGGATCAGGTCAGCCATTTTTAATCTTAAATCAATTTAATCACATATGTTAGGTAAGGTTTATTCAGTTGTACTGGAGAGGAGGCTACGCCGGATAGTCGAACCTCGGATTCAGGAGGAACAGTGTGGTTTTCGTCCTGGTCGTGGAACTGTGGACCAGCTCTATACTCTCGGCAGGGTTCTTGAGGGTGCATGGGAGTTTGCCCAACCAGTCTACATGTGCTTTGTGGACTTGGAGAAGGCATTCGACCGTGTCCCTCGGGAAGTCCTGTGGGGAGTGCTCAGAGAGTATGGGGTATCGGACTGTCTGATTGTGGCGGTCCGCTCCCTGTACGATCAGTGTCAGAGCTTGGTCCACATTGCCGGCAGTAAGTCGGACACTTTTCCAGTGAGGGTTGGACTCCGCCAAGGCTGTCACCGATTCTGTTTATAACTTTTATGGACAGAATTTCTAGGCGCAGTCAAGGCGTTGAGGGGTTCCGGTTTGGTGGCCGCAGGATTAGGTCTCTGCTTTTTGCAGATGATGTGGTCCTGATGGCTTCATCTGACCGGGATCTTCAGCTCTCACTGGATCGGTTCGCAGCCGAGTGCGAAGCGACCGGAATGAGAATCAGCACCTCCAAGTCCAAGTCCATGGTTCTCTCCCGGAAAAGGGTGGAATGCCATCTCCGGGTTGGGGAGGAGACCCTGCCCCAAGTGGAGGAGTTCAAGTACCTAGGAGTCTTGTTCACGAGTGAGGGAAGAGTGGATCGTGAGATCGACAGACGATGCGGCGTCTTCAGTAATGCGGACGTTGTACCGATCCGTTGTGGTGAAGAAGTAGCTGAGCTGGAAGGCAAAGCTCTCAATTTACCGGTCGATCTACGTTCCCATCCTCACCTATGGTCATGAGCTTTGGGTCATGACCGAAAGGATAAGATCACGGGTACAAGCGGCCGGAATGAGTTTCCTCCGCCGTGTGGCGGGGCTCTCCCTTAGAGATAGGGTGAGAAGCTCTGTCATCCGGGAGGGACTCAAAGTAAAGCCGCTGCTCCTTCACATCGAGAGGAGCCAGATGAGGTGGTTCGGGCATCTGGTCAGGATGCCACCCGAACGCCTCCCTTGGGAGGTGTTTAGGGCACGTCCAACCGGTAGGAGGCCACGGGGAAGACCCAGGACACGTTGGGAAGACTATGTCTCCCGGCTGGCCTGGGAACGCCTCGGGATCCCCCGGGAAGAGCTGGACGAAGTGGCTGGGGAGAGGGAAGTCTGGGTTTCCATGCTTAGGCTGTTGCCCCCGCGACCCGACCTCGGATAAGCGGGAGAAGATGGATGGATGAATGGATGGATGTTAGGTTTTCTAAGCGGGCTTCTGCTCATCATCCCAGACTGGCAGGGCTGTTGAACTCGCTTTCATTGAGGGCCACATTGAAGTTTTTTTAATTAGATTTATTTATTTATTTACAGACGGACATAGTTTTTATTTCATTATTGTTTCTTTTGTTAGTATCAGAGTCCGTTCTGCAAAAATGTCATCCCTCATTCTTTTTTTTTTCATTCATTTCATTTATTTATTTATTTCAGGCAATGACATAAAAATACTAACAATAAACAAAAAAAAGTACAAAGTTGACAACACATAATAATATAAATTAATATAGTGCAAAGGTAATGTATAGTATGTAGATCAGGGGTCACCAACCTCGTGCCCGCGGGCACCAGGTAGCCCGTAAGGACCAGATGAGTAGCCCGCTGGACTGTTCTAAAAATAGCTCAAATAGCAGCACTTACCAGTGAGCTGCCTCTATTTTTTAAATTGTATTTATTTACTAACAAGCTGGTCTCGCTTTGCTCGAGATTTTTAATTCTAAGAGAGACAAAACTCAAATAGAATTTGAAAATCCAACAAATTATTTTAAAGACTTGGTCTTCACTTGTTTAAATAAATTCATTTATTTTTTTACTTTGCTTCTTACAACTTTCAGAAAGACAATTTTAGAGAAAAAATACAACCATTAAAATGATTTTTGGATTTTTAAACACATATAGCTTTTTACCCTTTAAATTCCTTCCTCTTCTTTCCTGACAATTTAAATCCATGTTCAATTTTTTTTTTTATTGTAAAGAATAATAAATCAATTTAAATTTAATTCTTCCTTTTAGCTTATGTTTTTTCGACGCAGAATATTTGTGAAGGATTTCTTCAAACTTATGGTTAAAATTCCAAAAAATTATTCTGGCAAATTTATAAAATCTGTAGAATCAAATTTAAATCTTATTTCAAAGTCTTGAATTTCTTTTAAAAATTTTGTTCAGGAAAATCTAGATGAAATAATGATTTGTCTTTGTTAGAAATATAGCTTGGTCCAATTTGTTATATATTCTAACAAAATGCAGATTGGATTTTAACCTTTTTAAAACATGTCATCAAAATTCTAAAATTAATCTTAATCCGTAAAAATTACTAATGATGTTCCATAAATTCATTTTTTAATTTTTTCAAAAAGATTCGAATTAGCTAGTTTTTCTCTTCATTTTTTTCGGTTGAAGTTTTAATATTAAAGAGTCAAAATTGAAGATAAACTATGTTTGAAAATTAAATTTTCATTTTTTCCTGTTTTTCCTGTTTTAAACCCTTTATTTTAGTGTTTTTTTCATCATTTATTCTCTACAAAAAATCTTCCGTAAAAGGAAAAAAAATGTACGACGGAATGACAGACAGAAATACTCTTTTTTTATTTATATGTATATATATACGTTTATTTATTAAAGGTAAATAGAGCAAATTGGCTATTTCTGGCAATTTATTTAAGTGTGTATCAAACCGGTAGCCCTTCACATTAATCAGTACCTAAGAAGTAGCTCTTGGTTTCAAAAAGGTTGGTGACCCCTGATGTAAAACATGATTGTCCAGTTTTGCCTGAACGGGAGTGGGAAGAAGATAATTTATTCAATCCCACTCCCAATTCTCCATTCATCGATTAGTCACATGAGTTTCACTGTTACTTTGTTCAAAGATTATAATACAAATGTTGTATCATAGTGGCATTACCACAGGTAACAATACATATTACACTGTAACAATAATTTGTATCAATAATGTAGGAATAATGAATATACCAACAATGGTAATAGACAACCTAGCAATAATGGTAATAGACAACTTGGCAATAATGGTAAGGTAAACATTGAGCACATGATAACACTTTGAGACAGAGTACAACAGCAGGTTGTAATTCTTAGCTGACATTGCCTAACACGATAAGTAATTAATATTTCCACTGGCAGTCACAGTGTTAAAAATAACTTTCAAAATATAAAGCATTCTCATGCATTTTATTCCACCCATCTGTTTTCTACCGCACATGTTCAAGAAGTCGCATTAATGGTAAGAAGTATTTAAATTACCGTATTTTACGTAGTATAGGTCGCTCCAAAGTATAAGTCGCACCTGCCGAAAATGCATAATAAAGAAGGGAACAAACATATATAATTCGCACTGGTGTATAAGTCTCATTTTTGGGGGAAATTTATTTGATAAAACCCAACACTAGGAATAGACATTTAAAAGGCAGTTTAAAGTAAATAAAGAATAGTGAACAACAGGCTGAAAAAGTGTACGTTATATGACGCATAAATAACCAACTGAGAAGGTGCCTGATATGTCAACATAACATATTATGGTAAGAGTCATTCAAATAACTATAACATATAGAACATGCTATACATTTACCAAACAATATGTCACTCCAAATCGCTAAATCCAATGAAATCTTCACGTCTACTCCAGTGGTTCTTAACCTGGGTTCGATCGAACCCTAGGGGTTCGACGGAGCCTCCGTCCAAACCTGACTAAATAACAAGTTCAATGTTTTATTATTATGATCAAATGACAGCAATAATTCCCATGAGATTATTTTCAACTATAAGTGTTTTGGCACACTTACAATGACAAAAAAAAACATTGTTTTTCATGAGCTCTGTACAAGGTGGGGTTGGAAATAATTTGTACCCCTTTCAGATATCGCATTTAGGTCCCACTAAAACATTCACATGTTGCACAATGAGATGTAAACATGGGATCATGTGTACATTCCTGTAACTTTCTGTTTGTAAAATACATCTTTATTAGTATTTCTTTAATATAGTAACATCATTAAATTAAGAAAAAACATTTTATTTTTCACTAAAGAAGGGTTTGGTGGATGCACATATGAAACTGGCGGGGTTCGGTACCTCCAATCAATCAATCAATCAATCAATCAGTGTTTATTTATATAGCCCTAAATCACAAATGTCTCAAAGGACTGTACAAACCACTACGACTACGACATCCTCGGAAGAACCCCCATAAGGGCAAGGAAAACTCACACCCAGTGGGACGCCAGTGACAATGATGACTATGAGAAACCTTGGAGAGGACCTCAAATGTGGGCAACCCCCCCCCCCCCCCCCCCCCCCCCCCCCCCCCTCTAGGGGACCGAAAGCAATGGATGTGGAGCGGGTCTAACATGATACTGTGAAAGTTCAATCCATAGTGGCTCCAACACAGCCGCGAGAGTTCAGTTCAAAGCGGATCCAAGACAGCAGCGAGAGTCCCGTCCACGGGAAACCATCCCAAGCGGAGGCGGATCAGCAGCGTAGAGATGTCCCCAACCGATACACAGGCGAGCGGTCCATCCTGGGTGCCGACGAGCGGTCCATCCTGGGTCTCGACTCAGGACAGCCAGTACTTCATCCATGGTCATCGGACCAGACCCCCTCCACAAGGGAGGGGGGGACAGAGGAGAAAAAGAAAAGAAGCGGCAGATCAACCTGTCTAAAAAGGAGGTCTATTTAAAGGCTAGAGTATACAGATGAGTTTTAAGGTGAGACTTAAATGCTTCTACTACACGGTGGGAGAAATCCAACAAGGTTACGAACCACTGGTCTAGTCTCTTACGTGAATGAGCTAAATAATATTATTTGATATTTTACGGTAATGTGTTAATAATTTCACACATAAGTCGCACCCCCGGCCAAACTATGAAAAAAACTGCGACTTATAGTCCGAAAAATACGGTATAGGTTCTAGCAACCCCGGGGTCCCCAAAAAGTGGATGGATGGATGGTTAGCTTCAGAATATCAATCAATCAATCAATCAATGTTTATTTATATAGCCCCAAATCACAAATGTCTCAAAGGACTGCACAAATCATTACGACTACAACATCCTCGGAAGAACCCACAAAAGGGCAAGGAAAACTCACACCCAATGGGCAGGGAGAATTCACATTCAGTGGGACGCCAGCGACAATGCTGACTATGAGAAACCTTGGAGAGGACCTCAGATGTGGGCAACCCCCCCCCTCTAGGGGACCGAAAGCAATGGATGTCGAGCGGGTCCAACATGATACTGTGAAAGTTCAATCCATAGTGGCTCCAAGACAGCAGCGAGAGTCCCGTCCACAGGAAACCATCTGAAGCGGATCAGCAGCGTAGAGATGTCCCCAACCGATACAGGCGAGCGGTCCATCCTGGGTCCCGACGAGCGGTCCATCCTGGGTCTCGACTCTGGACAGTCAGTACTTCATCCATGGTCATCGGACCGGACCCCCTCCACAAGGGAGGGGGGGACATAGGAGAAAGAAAAGAAGCGGCAGATCAACTGGTCTAAAAAGGAGGTCTACTTAAAGGCTAGAGTATACAAATGAGTTTTAAGATGAGACTTAAATGCTTCTACTGAGGTAGCATCTCGAACTGTTACCGGGAGGGCATTCCAGAGTACTGGAGCCCGAACGGAAAACGCTCTATAGCCCGCAGACTTTTTTTGAGCTCTAGGAATCACTAATAAGCCGGAGTCTTTTGAACGCAGATTTCTTGCCGGGACATACGGTACAATACAATCGGCAAGATAGGCTGGAGCTAGACCGTGTAGTATTTTATACGTAAGTAATAAAACCTTAAAGTCACATCTTAAGTGCACAGGAAGCCAGTGCAGGTGAGCCAGTACAGGCGTAATATGATCAAACTTTCTTGTTCTTGTCAAAAGTCTAGCAGCCGCATTTTGTACCAACTGTAATCTTTTAATGCTAGACATGGGGAGACCCGAAAATAATACGTTACAGTAATCGAGACGAGACGTAACAAACGCATGGATAATGATCTCGGCGTCTCCAGTGGACAAAATGGAGCGAATTTTAGCGATATTACGGAGATGAAAGAAGGCCGTTTTAGTAACGCTTTTAATGTGTGACTCAAAGGAGAGAGCTGGGTCGAAGATAATACCCAGATTTTTTACAGAGTCACCTTGTTTTATTATTTGGTTGTCAAATGTTAAAGTTGTATTATTAAATAGAGGTCGGTGTCTAGCAGGACCGATAATCAGCATTTCCGTTTTTTTGGCATTAAGTTGCAAAAAGTTAGCGGACATCCATTGTTTAATTTCATTAAGACACGCTTCCAACTGACTACAGTCCGGCATGTTGGTCAGCTTTAGGGGCATGTAGAGTTGGGTGTCATCAGCATAACAGTGAAAGCTAATACCGTATTTGCGTATGACGTCACCTAGCGGCAGCATGTAGATGCTGAAGAGTACAGGGCCAAGGACCGAACCCTGGGGAACTCCACACGTTACCTTAACATAGTCCGAGGTCACACTGTTATAGGAGACGCACTGCATCCTATCAGTAAGATAAGAGTTAAACCATGACAGGGCTGAGTCTGACATACCAATTCGTATTTTGATACGCTCTAATAAAATATTATGATCGACGGTATCGAAAGCAGCGCTAAGATCGAGGAGCAGCAACATAGATGACGCATCAGAGTCCATCGTTAGCAATAGATCATTAGTCAATTTTGCGAGGGCTGTCTCAGTCGAGTGATTTGCCCTGAAACCGGATTGAAAGGTTTCACATAGATTGTTAAACGCTAAGTGCTCATTTAGCTGCTCCGCAACAATTTTTTCGAGGATTTTCGAAATAAAGGGAAGGTGAGACACCGGTCGGTAGTTTACCATGAGGTCAGGATCGAGGTTAGGTCTTTTAAGGAGAGGATGAATAACCGCTTTTTTGAATGCAACGGGAACAGTGCCCGAGGAAAGTGATAAGTTTATAATATTTAGCACTGATGGACCTAATAATACAAAAAGCTCCTTGATAAGTTTCCCAGGAAGTGGGTCAAGTAAACATGTTGTTTGTTTTATTCCATTTACACGTTGTAACAATCCTTCTAATGTTATTTCATCAAAACGAGAGAAACTATTTTGGATATTTGCAGTATCCGCCGTATATACAATCGTATCTGTGTTACTATAACCCCGTTGTAGCTGGGACGCATTGTCTTTAATCTCCTTTCTAATAAGTTCAATTTTCTTATTAAAGAACTTCATAAAGTCATCTGCCGAATGGGTGGAGCTACTGGAAGGAGTCCCTTGTTGGGTTAGCGATGCTACAGTACTAAACAAAAATTTTGGATCGTTTTTATTAATGCGGATGAGATTTGAGTAATAATTAGTTTTAGCTAAGGTAAGCATGCGTTTATAAGTTATTAAACTATCACTCCATGCTTGATGGTGCACCTCAAGTTTAGTCGTGCGCCATTTGCGTTCCAGCTTTCTACATAATAATTTCTGAGCTCTAGTTTCTTCAGTAAACCATGGCGTACGCCTATTTGGAGCCTTTTTTAACTTCAGCGGTGCTATACTATCAATGGTTTCGCGCAGGGCGTTGTTAAAGTTGTTAGTGAGGTTATCAATAGAGCCCACATACTTTGGGAACGGTGCCATTACCGAGGGCAGTAGGTCCGCAAGAGTCGTCGTTGTGGCAGCATTAATGTTGCGGCTGCTATAGCAGTTATTATTCTTATTAGCTTGCCGAACATGAGTCTGAACTTCGAATTTTATAAGGTAATGATCGGACATTACTTTAGTATACGGGAGTATCATAACTTTGGAGACGGTGATACCTCTGACAAGCACTAGGTCTATCGTATTGCCGCTGCGATGCGTCGGTTCATTTATTATTTGTGTAAGACCACAGCTATCAATTATAGTCTGGAGCGCCACGCACGGTGGGTCCAATGGGGTATTCATATGGATATTAAAGTCCCCCATTATAATTATATTATCGGCGTGCGTCACTAGATCAGCAACAAACTCTGAGAATTCACTAATAAAGTCCGAATAGGGCCCTGGGGGGCGGTAGATAACGGCCAGGCACAGAGGCAGAGGTGTGGCAGACTTCATAGAAAGCACCTCAAACGATTTATATTTATTATTTAAGTTAGGACTAAAGTTAAAGTTTTCGTTGTATATCAGTGCGACACCCCCTCCCCTTTTGAGGTGACGGGCAATATGCGCATTCGTATAGTTAGGAGGGGATGCCTCATTTATCGCAAAAAACTCGTCTGGTTTAAGCCAGGTTTCGCTAAGACCGATGACGTTAAGGTTGTTGTCTCTAATGACCTCATTGACTAATAACGTTTTGGGAGACAAAGATCTGATGTTTAGAAAGCCCATATTATAGGTAGTGGGCTGTTTTAAGGAGTTGTTGATGAAATTATCCGTCGTAGCAATATTAATAATGTTACGTTTATTATGCGCAGTGTACTTAAAATAATTACGACCATATCTAGGAATTGATATGACGGGAATTTTCAGATTGTCTACTTGGCGCTGCGATAAACTGAACGCATCATAATTTGCCACCTCAGTAGAGCGCATGTCTAACTCTGACGTAGTCATAGACACAGTAGAAAAAACATTTTGTGAGTTGTGTATTATTCTACGAAAATTGCTATGTGTACAGGGATCATCCAGCCTGGCGCTGGCTAGTTCTAACTTAACTGACTCCATACCCAGGCTAGCAGGCTCTGTAATTGCCTGTGACCGGGCTTGCTCTAGTGCAGTTAGTCAAATGTGGCTCAATGCGAAGTCTATGTTCCGAGACAAGAGGATAGCGCCTTCCTGGTTAGGGTGAAGGCCGTCTCTCCTCAGCAAGCCAGGTTTGCCCCAGAAAGAGGGCCAATTATCAATAAACGTAAATCCCTGTTGTCTGCAGAAGCTATCCAGCCACCTGTTAAGAGAGACTAATCTGCTATATCTCTCATCATTGCCTCTCCCAGGCAGGGGGCCAGAGACAATTACTCGATGCCTGGACATCTTTCTGGCGAGATTACAAGCCCTGGCTATGTTTCTCTTTGTAATCTCTGATTGTCTCATCCTAACGTCATTGGAGCCAACGTGTATTACTATATTCGCATAACTAGTGGTGCGGTTAGCCTGCCGTACGTGTTTACTAGACCTGTTGCGAGTTAGCTCCCTAAGATTAGCTTCAATGTCAGGTGCTCTGCCCCCGGGAATACACTTAATTGTGGCTGGTTTGCTAAGCTTTATGTTTCGGGTGATGGAGTCCCCTATGACTAAAGTGTGGTGCCCGGTAGACTGGGGTGTAGGACTAGCTAAAGGGCTAAATCTATTATGCGTCTCAACCGGTACACCGTAGCTTGTAGGCCGCTTAGGGCTGCTACAAGCTGGGCTAGTTAGCTCGCTACAGCTAACGCTAGCAGATGTGTCCGCAACATCTAAAGTTACGAAATTACACTGCTCTAACTGGCGGACACGGCTCTCTAGCAAAGCCAACCTATCCATGAGTAAAGTGCACGAAGCGCAGGAAGCCATACTCACAGAAACTTTCCGTCGCCGAGTGGGGTGCCAGCTGTCTTCGGGAAGTGGTGGTCACGGTGGCGGGGGAGAAGCTTCCTTCAGACCGGCGCTGCCTTTCTCCGCTAGCCTCGTTAGCTTAGCAGCTAGCTAGCTGAGGGCGGAGTGGTGAGACAGAGATCGGGTGATTTGCAAGTTAAATGGAACTATTAAATATGTTCGATAAGTTGTAAATAAAGCTGCAAAACAGTTAAAATCACACAGATAGAACGATACTTAGCTTTTTTGCAACAAGAGCAGTCGGCGAGCAGTCATTCACGTTGACCCGAATAACAATGTTATTAAAAACAATAAGACAATTACACTCTAAAAATGTTGGTCTTACTTAGAAATGCAGGCATTTACTTGTATTAAGTGTTAAAAAAATATGATATGCCTCTCACGGAAATACATTGTAAAATATTTGGCTTTCATGGCTCTCTTAGCCAAAAAGGTTCCTGACCCCTGATGTAAGGTATGGCAGTACCAAGGTGCAGTATAGAGCAGTGGTCCCCAACCAACGGGCCCGATTGGTACCGGGCCGCAGAATAATTTTTTATTCATTTTTATAAAAAAAAAAAAAAAAAAAAAAATTAAAATTAAAAAAAATATATATATTTTTTTTTTTTAATTAAATCAACATAAAAAACACAATATACACTTAAATTTTTTTTTACACCACAGTAGAAGCATTTAAGTCTCACCTTAAAACTCATTTGTATACTCTAGCCTTTAAATAGACTCCCTTTTTAGACCAGTTGATCTGCCGTTTCTTTTCTTTTTCTCCTATGTCCCACTCTCCCTTGTGGAGGGGGTCCGGTCCGATCCGGTGGCCATGTACTGCTTGCCTGTGTATCGGCTGGGGACATCTCTGCGCTGCTGATCCGCCTCCGCTTGGGATGTTTTCCTGCTGGCTCCGCTGTGAACGGGACTCTCGCTGCTGTGGTGGATCCGCTTTGGACTGGACTCTCGCGACTGTGTTGGATCCATTATGGATTGAACTCTCACAGTATCATGTTAGACCCGCTCGACATCCATTGCTTTCCTCCTCTCCAAGGTTCTCATAGTCATCATTGTCACCGACGTCCCACTGGGTGTGAGTTTTCTTTGCCCTTATGTGGGCCTACCGAGGATGTCGTAGTGGTTTGTGCAGCCCTTTGAGACACTAGTGATTTAGGGCTATATAAGTAAACATTGATTGATTGATTGATTGATTGATTGATTGACAATTAGTGCACCAACCACAAAAACCTCCCTTTTTCATGACAAAAACATCCCTTTTTCATGACAAAGAAAAAAAAAGAAAAAAATTATTAAGCGTTGACCGGTCCGCGGGTATAAAAAGGTTGGGGACCACTGGTATAGAGTACAAAGAAGTATTCAACACAGTATGTAAGGTATGGCAGTACCAGGGTGCAGTATAGAGTACGGAGTGCATTTTCATTGAAGTATAGTTTTGCTTTGTTTATAATTGAGAGGCCTTTGGAGATTTTTGTTTGAATGTGTCTGACATGAGGTTTCCATGATAGTTTACTATCAATTATTACTCCCAAAAATGTATTCTCATTTATGATTTCAATTTGGGTACCATCAATACTTGTTTTCTGTTCAGACGTTATGTTGCCATTTCCAAACATAACTATCTTCATTTTATTTATATTCAAATATAATTTATTTGTGTCCATCCATTTTTTTTGTACTATATTTCGCTCTGTGTCTACTGTATTTATGAGCTCATTATAGTCATCACTACTGTAGAATATATTTATGTCGTCTGCAAATAGTATACATTTCAGTACTTTAGATGTATTAAACATATATACTTTGAAGCACACAGCTTATGGACAGGGTCCCACAGTTACAATATACACTTTATTGTGGGTCCACCTTTGCAGCTATAACAGCTTCAACTCTTCTGGGAAGAGTTGAACATACCTTTTAATCAGGACAAAAAACCAACGGTTATTAAATTGTTATGTTTTTTTGAACCGTAAAAATTCCTGGTTTTCCCAAAATTCCAGGAATTCCGTAATACCATTTCTCAATTCAACATGTAACTACATGAAAAACTTCAACACCAACCATTTCAACCCATTCAGACCATTCAAGTTTTTTACCATTTTCAAAAAAAATTCCCGCTTTTCCCGAAATTCCAAAAATTTTCGGGAAATTCCCATTGAAATGAATGGGACATTCTTCAAAGTTCCACAATTCCCACATTTTTCATCTGATTCAAACTGTTCCAACTTCCAAATATTCACCTGTTTAGGAATCGTGTGCTCTACTTCAACAATTATAAAAAAAATTCCAGGATTTCAGTTCAACTTCAGCATTCCTTCAGGAATTCCTTCAGGAATTCCTCCAGGAATTGCCTCATTTAGTTGTCTTTATTACCCTATTTACCTGTACTGTATGTCTTGTACAGTTGCCACCTTGCATAATAGGAATAAATAGATTTATTTTATTTTTTTTGCTCAGGTGTTCTGCATGGCTTGGAGCCTGGATGGCAAGCTGCTGGCGACCGTGTGCAAAGATGGAAAAATCCGCATCTACGACCCCCGCAAGTCCACTGCACCTGTGCAGGTTGTCACACATGATTATGCTCAGAGGTTTTTGCACATACAGTGAACATATTTTCGTTATGCTTAGGAGGCTCCTGGTCCTGAGGGCCACAGAGGAGCTCGTGTGGTGTGGGTGTGTCAGGGCAAGTACCTGCTGGTGTCTGGATTTAACAGGTACATGACACAAAGTGGACGTCATTTTTATGCAATTATTGTTCATACACAATAGCATACTTGCCAACCGAAATTCAGCGCCTCTCCCGAAATCCTCCCGGGACAAATTTTCTCCCGAAAATCTCACGAAATTCAGGCGGAGCTGGAGGCCACGCCCCCTCCAGCTCCATGCGTACCTGAGTGAGGACAGCCTGTTTTCACCTCCACTTTCCCACAATAAAAACAGTGTGTCTGTCCAATGACGTTATAACTGTAAAATGATCGAAGGCGAGTTTTTGGTTTCTTATGTGGGTTTATTGTTAGGCAGTTTCATTAACGTCCTCCCTGTGCGGTAACAACACACAACAACAGCAGTCACGTTTTCGTCTACTGTAAAGCAGTTCGTCTGCCGTAAACAGCAATGTTGTGACACTCTTAATCAGGACAATACTGACATCTACTGTACATGCATTTGGTTAGAAAAATAGTGACAGAGAATAGAACAGGGATGGACAATTCAACCCTTAACTCAACAATGAGTGTTATGTGTGTTTATATGTGTAAATAAATTAACACTGAAATTCAATTATTTCTTGTGTATATATATATATATATATATATATATATATATATATATATATATATATATATATATATATATATATATATATATATATATATATATATATATATATACCATGAATTGATTAACGTGGACCCCGACTTAAACAAGTTGAAAAACTTATTCGGGTGTTACCATTTAGTGGTCAATTGTACGGAATATGTACTGTACTGTGCAATCTACTAATAAAAGTATCAATCAATCAATATATACATATATATATATATATATATATATATATATATATATATATGTATATATATATATATATAATAAAATAAATGTATATATATATATATATATATATATATATATATATATGTAAAATGGATAGATGGATGTATATATGAAATACTTGACTTGGTGAATTGTAGCTGTAAATATACTCCTTCCCTCTTAACCACGCCCCACCTCCGACCACGCCCTCCCCTCACCCCCCACCTCCCGAAATGGGAGGTCTCAAGGTTGGCAAGTATGCACTATAGTGCCAAAAGTATTTGGCCACATGTCTTTACTTACATATGAACTTCAAGTGACATCCCATGGAATTGTCCAAAATGTTTTGGTATCCTGGAGCATTCAAAGTTCCTTTCACTGGAACTAAGGGGCCAAGCCCAACTCCTGAAAAACAACCCCAGACCCATAATTCCTCCTCCACCAAATTTCACACTTGGCACTATGCAGTCCGAGATGTAGCATTCTCCTGGCAACCTCTAAACCCAGACTCGTCCATCAATTTGCCAGATGGAAAAGCTTGATTCATCAGTCCAGAGAAGCTCTAGAGTCCAGTGGCGACGTGCTTTACACCACTGCATCCAACACTTTGCATTGGACTCTGTGATGTATGGCTTAGATTCAGCTGCTCGGCCATGAAAACCCGTTCCATGACGCTCTCTGCGTACTGTACGTGGGCTATTTGGAAGGTCACATGAAGTTTTGAGCTCTGTAGCAACTGACTGTGCAGAAAGTCTTTGCACGATGTGCTTCAGCATCCGCTGACCCCTCTGTGTCAGTTTACGTAGCCTACCACTTTGTGCCTGAGTTGCTGTTGTTCCCAAACTCTTAACTTTTCTTACAATAAAGTTGACTTTGGAATCTTTAGGAACGAGGAAATTTCACGCCTAGATTTGTTGCGCTGGAGGCATCCTATGACAGTTCCACGCTAGAAATCACTGAGTGATTTGTAGAAACAGTCTCCATGCCTAAGTGCTTACTTTTTTTTGTAGCTGCAGTGAGAGAGTCCTCTACTTGTACTCCGCCGTCTCCCTGTCCTCCGGAGTGGTAGCCAGCGTCTCCTTGGACGTCTCCCCCTCAACGCTGATCCCTTTTTACGACCCCGACACCAGTGTGGTCCTCCTCACTGGGAAAGTAAGGAAGAATCGGCGTCAATAGGAGAGCGTTATTGAAATATTAAAGAGTTGTATTCATCATTCAGGGGGACACCAGGGTGGTGATCTACGAAGTCCTGCCTGAAGAGCCTTACTTCCTGGAGTGCTGCAGTTTTAACAGTCCTGGGCCGCATAAGGTATGATCCACGTCATTCACACTCTCCCAGCTTTTGGGATCACTTTAATTCAGGGATATTCCTCTCAATTGTTTTGGGGGCCACATTTACGGACAGTTAAGGACCAAGGGATGAGGGACCGGAGATCCAGCGTCCTCTACAGTAGACATTAGATTTTGGTCTGTTTATTTGGTCTGAGTTATAGGAGAGCGCTGCTGTTTTTATGGATAGGTAATCAAAGATCATCTCGGTGACTTTTTTTTTTTTAATCTGCTGCAAAAATCAGGGGAGTCCAAACTTTTTGGATCAGAGGCCGCATTGGACTAAAAAAAATCTGGGCTGGGGCCGAAAGCTGACTGCATGTTAAGTAACAGTATATACAGCCCATACATACTGCATGTGTGTACAGACTTGTCCAGGGTGTACACCCCCTTCCGCCCGTGTGCAGCTGGAATAGGCTCCAGCACTTACCGTGAAACCTGTAAGGGAGGAGCGGTAGGAAATGGATGGATGGATGGATATATGTGTACACACACACACACACACACACTTACACACACTTATACATCTATCTATATACACTACATGTATATATACATACATATGTCTATACGTATATATAAATGTATATACCTGTATATGAATATATGTATATATATATACACGTATATATGTATATGTATGTATATATATATATATATATATATATATATATATCCTGATGATTGAGGGAACCCCTCATGAAACAGTTTTGTAGAGATGAAGTAGTCTTGTGATTTTTTTCCACACCTACATATTGCGCTCTACCACAGTATCGAGCACTATTCTCTGGATAATCCAATCAAGATATATATATATATATATATATATATGTATACTTCCCAGGGGGTAGAACAAGGGGATGGGTCAAATGCAGAGGACAAATTTCCCCACACCTAGTGTGTGTCGGACAATTATTGGTACTTTAACAACACATAACTCCAATCACTTCAACTTGAACAACCCCCACACATCAGACCCTGACAACAATGCAATATGAAATACAAACGATAAACCATTGAATATTAAGTGTATGTGAAAGTTGGACTCGTACCTTGTTTGCTTCCCTGACAAACTCCTTAAAATTTTTTGTAATCAGAAATACCAAGCAACTGAAATGAGCCAAACACTGGGAAGTGTTGAGAGAGTGTTTTGCATATCACCCATCATGCATTGTACTGAATTTATACATGTGTAATTTCAAATGACATATAGTGCTTGAACATGCTTTATAATGTCCACGAAGTTCAATGAGCAGGAGGTGGGTTATGTGCCACCGTGTCCGGACTTTATTGGTTATAAATAATTTACACCGTGTAGAGGAAAAGTTGTTTGGATTGGGTCATATAAATTGATGCTGTGCTCAAAGCCTTTCTGATTGAAACTAACGGTCATTGACCATCGATTCTGACTTTGCTCATAAGAGGGCGGCAAGATTACTCCAATCCAATTTGCAGATGACCATCAAGTTAAAGTACCACTGATAGTCTCACACACACACACACACACTAAGTGTGGTGAAATTATCCTCTGCATTTGACCCATCCCCTTGTTCTACCCCCTGGGAGGTGAGGGGAGTAGTGAGCAGCAGCAGTGGCTGCGCTCAGGAATCAGTTTGGTGATTTAACCCCCAATTCCAACCCTTGATGCTGTAGGACCTAAAACTGAACCTTAAAAGCCTACTGAAATGAGATTTTCTTATTTAAACAGGGATAGCAGGTCCATTCTATGTGTCATACTTGAGCATTTCGCGATATTGCCATATTTTCGCTGAAAGGATTTAGTAGAGAACATCGACGATAAAGTTCGCAACTTTTGGTCGCTAACAAAAAAGCTTTGCCTGTACCGGAAGTAGCAGACGATATGCGCGTGACGCCACGGATTGTGGAGCTCCTCACATCTGAACATTGTTTACAATCATGGCCACCAGCAGCGAGGGCGATTCGGACCGAGAAAGCGACGATTTCCCCGTTAATTTGAGCGAGGATGAAAGATTCGTGGATGAGGAAAGTGAGAGTGAAGGACTAGGAAAATTAAAAAAAAGGACAAGAGGGCAGCGAGGGAGCGATTCAGATAGAGAAGATGCTGTGGGAGGCGCTGTGGCAGCCGTGGGGGTGGCAGGACCTCTCGGCCAGGCCCAACCGCAACAAAGAATAGAGCCATACCGCTTTGAACCCAACGCTGACGGTGACGGTCAGGAAGACGCTGCTGATATTGATGCTGGAGTAGCACATGACATAGATCGCCTTCAGAATACAGAATGGTAAAATGTTTTTTTATTAATACACATAAAGCACTGTACTTTGTGTGTGTGGTCCAATCCAACCGTGTTTGCTTGACCGCTCTGTTCCATAGTAAAGCTTGACTATCATCTTTCGGGAATGTAAACAGTGAAACACCGGCTGTGTTTGTGTTGCTAAAGGCGGCCGCAATACACCGCTTCCCACCTACATCTTTCTTCTTTGACGTCTCCATTATTCATTGAACAAATTGCAAAAGTTTCAGCAACACAGATGTCCATAATACTGTGGAATTATGCGATGAAAAGAGACGACTTATAGCTGTGAACGGTGCTGGAACAAAATGTCCTCTACAATGCGTGACGTCACGCGCACGCATCATCATACCGAGACGTTTTAGCATGATACTTCCGCGCAAAATTTAAAATTGCAATTTAGTAAACTAAAAAGGCCGTATTGGCATGTGTTGCAATGTTAATATTTCATCGTTGATATATAAACTATCAGACTGCGTGGTCGGTAGTAGTGAGTTTCAATAGGCCTTTAAGGAATACAACTAGTTAAACAAAAAATTTGAACAAATGACTACAGACTGCATCTGAAGTAGATGAGCTACTGCAACACTTTATTATACAAATCACATTATGAATAATGTAGACCCTAGGGTTCTATGTTTGTTAGTAAGGTTAAATGTCAATGCAAGGCCTTTGTGTTTACAGTGGTCCAGGTTCTTCTATACAACAGGAGCACTTTAGTGTGTTTAGAAATTTGCTGCAAATATGTTTGTCTCCCAAGTTTTGAACAGAGCTCCGGTGTCATTTCTGGGCCGGATTTTGAATAGTCCTGTTTTAAAGTAACGCTTGCATTTATGCCGCACTGCTCCAGGGTTTGGCCTTCTTGCAAAAGTCGGAGTGCAACGTGCGTGAAGTGGAGATAGCTGCAGCGCTGATGCTAACCAAGACCTCCTTGGAGCCTGTGGTCTTCAAGGTGCCAAGGGTCAAGGTGAGACCGAATGGACACATGGGAATGCTGCAGCACATCACACGGCAACATTCTTAAACATTTTATGTGGAATGTGAGGCCAATTAAAGGCGTCATGATGCATGTGAATTTACCGTAGTGTTGCACTAGTTCAAAAGGAACTAACCAAACCCTGGTGTGTAGAGAGGGGTCTCAGTCCATTTTCGAGTGGACTCTGGTGTGATTTGCAACAGGACCAAAAAACATACCAGTTTTAACAGACTCATAGCATCAGGTGACAGATAAAATTTCACTAACCAATTCCCTTTGTGTTTTTTGCTCCTGAAAATGAATCGGGCAGTCATTTTCCATAATATTAATTAGTTTTTGATAACTAAGTACAAACCCCAAAACCAGTGCAGTTGGCACGTTGTGTAAATGGTAAATAAAAACAGAATACAATGATTTACAAATCCTTTTCAACCTATATTCAATTGAATAAACTACAAAGACAAGATACTTAACGTTCAAACTGGTAAACCTTTTTTTATTTTTTGCAAATGTTTCAAAAAAAGCTGGCACAAATGGCAAAAAAGACTGAGAAAGTTGAGGAATGCTCATCAAACACTTATTTGGAACATCCCACAGGTGAACAGGCTTATTGGGAACAGGCGGGTGCCATGATTGGGTATAAAAGCAGCTTCCATGAAATGCTCAGTCATTCACAAACAAGGATGGGGCGAGGGTCAACACTTGGTGAACAAATGTGTGAGCAAATTGTCGAACAGTTTAAGAACAACATTTCTCAACCAGCCATAGCAAGGAATTTAAGGATTTCACCATCTATGTTCTGTAATATCATCAAAAGGTTCAGAGGATTTGGAGAAATCACTGCATGTAACATTGAATGCTGTTGACCTTGGATCCGTCCTGCGGTACCACATCAAAAAGAGACATCGGTGTGTTAAGGTCATCACCACATGGGCTCAGGAACACTTCACAAAACCATTGTCAGTAACTACAGTCTGTCGCTACATCTGTAAGTGCAAGGTGAAACTCTACAATGCAAAACGAAACACATGTATCAACAACACCCAGAAACGCCGCCAGCTTCACTGGACCCGAGCTCATTTAAGATGGACTGATGCAAAGTGGGAAAGTGTTTTGTGGTCTGACTAGTCCACATTTCAAATTGTTTTTGGAAACTGTGGCCCTCGTGTCCTCCGGAATAAAGAAGAAAAGAACCATCCGGATGGTTATAGACGCAAATTTCAAAAGCCAGCATCTATGATGGTATGGTGGTGTGTATTAGTACCCAAGGCATGGGTAACTTACAATTTTGTAAAGGCAACATTAATGCTGAAAGGTACAAACAGATTTTGGAGCAACATATATTGCCACGTTATCATGGACGCCCCTGCTTATTTCAGCAAGACAATGCCAAGCCACATCTTACAACAGCCTGGCTTCATAGTAAAAGAGTGTGGGTACTAGGCTGGCCTGCCTGTAGTCCAGACCTGTCTCCCACTGAAAATGGGTGGGGCATTATAAAGCTTAAAATACCACAACACAGAACCCGGACTGTTGAACAACTTAAGCTGTACATCAAGGAAGAATGGGAAATAATTCCACCTGGAAAGCTTCAAAAATTGGTCTCCTCAGTTCCCAATTGTGAGTGTTGTTAAAAGGAAAGGCCATGTAACACAGTGGTAAAAATACCCTCGTGCCAACTTTTTTAAATATCTTGTCTTTGCAGTCTATTCAATTGAATAAAAGTTAAAAAATGATTTGCAAATCATTATATTCGGTTTTTATTTACAAATTACACAATGTGTCAACTTCACTGGTTTTGGGTTTTGATGTTTAATGGAGGCATTCCACAGCAAACTCATCCAAACATCCGCCATCCTTCTCCTTCTGTCGTTCCTCCAGAAAGAGTTTTTCCAGGATGATGTGTACCCAGACACGAGCGTGTGCTGGGAACCGGCACTGACCGCCTCGGCCTGGCTCGGCAACATTGACGCAAAGCACAGAAAGATCAGCCTCAGGCCTGCTGACATGGCGCCCGGTACGACACACACCTTAAAGTGTAGAATCTTCCGGCTTTAAGTGTGACATGTGGATGTGTTGTTAGTGAGCGAAGCCCCCAAAGAGGCCCCAGTGAGGAAGTACATGCCCTCTTCCTTCTATCTGGAGGAGAAGACTGATGAGCAGAAGAAAGAGGAGGTGAGTGTGTGTGGTCATCAGAGGTGGGTAGTAACGCGCTACATTTACTCCGTTACATCTACTTCAGTAACTTTTGGGATAAATTGTACTTCTAAGAGTAGTTTTTATGCAACATACTTTTGAGTATATTTATAGAGAAGAAACCCTACTTTTACTCCGCTCCATTTGTCTACATTCAGCTCGCTACTGATTTTTGTTTGTCAGACAGACCTTCAAAGTAGGATCTATCACATGCCTGCGTTTCACCAATCAAATGCAGTCACTGGTGACGTTTGACTCTGTTTCACCAATCAAACAGAGCCAGGCGGTCACATGATTAACTGCACATAATTATTTTTTTTATAAACCTTTATTTATAAATTTCAACATTTACAAACAGTTGAAAATAATAATCAAAATAAGTACAAAAACAGTACAAAACAGTATAAAAACCGTACAAAACAGCGCCAGGGGGTTGTTAATTCAAAGTAACTAAAATAGAATGCAAATAAAAAATATACATCAAATAAACAAAGTGCAAAGCCATAGGCTCACTCAATGTCAGTAAATAACTTAAATTTGGAACACAGCGTCATCGTTTTCACAGCTTTGTGGTTGTTAGAGTTAGAGTGTTTTAATGTAGAGTTCTAAATCTTTTTTAAAGACACAAAAAACAGGTCGGGTATTGAGAAACTTACATTTATGAATATAAAACTTAGCCAATAGTATAATGAAGTTGCAAAGGTAAAATTCATTTTCAAATTTTTTTTCAATACAGTGTAAAAACAAATATATATTATTTAATATATGTAGGTGTGGGAAAAATCACAAGACTACTTCATCTCTACAGAACTGTTTCATGAGGGGTTCCCTCAATCATCAGGAGATTTTTTCCCTCAATCATCAGGAGAAAAATCTGATGATTGAGGGAACCCCTCATGAAACAGTTCTGTAGAGATGAAGTAGTCTTGTGATTTTTCCCACACCTACATATTGCGCTCTACCACGGTATCGAGCACTATTCTCTGGATAATCCAATCAAGACATATTATTTAATATATATTATTGTTTTAGTTGCTTAAGAGATATTCCTGCCTCTGAATTTGTTCATTGCTATTTTTATGTTTTTGTGCATTACTTGTTGCCGTCATCATTAAACGAACAGTTTACTCATCAGTTACTCAGTACTTGAGTAGTTTTTTCACAACACACTTTTTACTTTTACTCAAGTAAATATTTGGGTGACTACTCCTTACTTTTACTTGAGTAATAAATCCCTAAAGTAACAGTCCTCTTACTTGAGTACAATTATGCTGGGTTAAAAACTTCAGAAGAACAGCTCTGGCTGTAGGCAACATCTTGATTTTGTTCTCCCTTAATTAACTCCAAAAGATGCAACTTTGTTAAATTGTTGTTTTTTTAACTTCTCATGTAAAACTTTTACAATGTCACAATAAACCCATCAGCGGTATAAATGCTAACCGAACTCCTTAATGTTATTTTGCTGCTGTGCAACACAGTGGAACCTTGACTTTTAATTGGTTTTTGAACAGGGTTCCTAAATAGAAAAGTTGATGTATTGAAGCAAATTTTTCTCGATACCGGGTCGCTAACCAGCTTTTTGATTTTGAGAAGCTCACTAAAGAGTCAAATAAGATTTTTTAAAACTCTCAGTATTTGTTTAACTGTTCAATTCAGACATCATGCCTTCATTTAGATAATGAAGTAAATACACCGTTTGAGTGGAGATCTGCTTCCTAATTAAAGCTCAATTTAAAACAGGGATTTTTAACCTTTTTGATTTCGGGGCCCAACATGTCCACTACAGAGGGTCCCACTCAAATTTTAACACTGAATTAACGTATTTTCAGGACCATAGGGCGCACCGGATTATAAGGCACATTGCCGATGAGCCTGTCTATTCAGGTCTTTTTTCAGTAAAAGGAGCAATAAAGGGGTCATATTATGATTATATCAATCAATCAATGTTTACTTATATAGCCCTAAATCACTAGTGTCTCAAAGGGCTACACAAACCACAACACAAACCGTTACGACATCCTCGGTAGGCCCACATAAGGGCAAGGAAAACTCACACCCAGTGGGACGTGGGTGACAATGATGACTATGAGAACCTTGGAGAGATAACACTATCTTGTGGTCTACATAACATGTAATGGTGGTTCTTTGGTCAACATTTTTTTCATAGATGATATTTTACAGATCATCTTTAAGCCGCTTTCTGCCAGTTTCTTCTGGATGCGCCGTTTTGAGGGCGGTCTTATTTACGTGGCTCACCTTCGCCAGCGTCTTCTCCCCGTCATCTTTGTTGTAGCGGTGTAGCGTGCAAGGACGGGAGTGGAAGAAGTGTCAAAAGATGGAGCTAACTGTTTTAGTGACATTCAGACTTTACTTCAATCAATACCGGAGCAGCATCTCCTCATCCGGAAACAACAACAGCGGAAATGTGTCACGTGAAAAAACGTCCGACCGGAACTCTCTAATAACTAAAGTTCCTTGGATGGATAATGTAAACTCAGTACACCGGTATGTTTTAGCGCTTTCATGGCGAGTTTACTGACGGCTATAAGTAAGAACTTTATTCTACTTTGTATTAGAAATGGCAGCAGCGAGGATGAATGTCCCATAACAAGAACATTGAGAAAATGAAGAAGCTATTCGACTATAAAGGTGGAAGCGCACAATTTTTCAGGATTCATGCAGATCCCAAATACAGATCAGCAGGTACCAGAATGTAAGAAAAGTTGGATCTGAAATAATATTGCAAAACAAAACGCCAGATAATGTCTTACCTAATACACATACACCATAGTAATACTCGTATGTTTAATGTGCTGACAATCCATCAAGCAGTGCGGCTTCATAGCTCACCTGTCACAGTTTGTTGGTAACGAACCCCAAGATGCAGAGGAGGCGGCAGGCATTGCGTAAGAAAACATAATTTATTTTACACTAAGACAAAACCGAACAAAAGGGTACAAACAAAAGGCGCGCACTAGGCGGATAACCAACCTGGCTAAGAACAAAAACACTTACTGTGACACGACGGAACTATGGCATGAACAGAGTGAACAGAAGTAGACAAAGCTACAAGCGACAAGACAGGTAGTGGTGACATCGACACGACAATAATCCAGCCATGACTGGAGGAGAAAACAGGTCTAAATCAAAGTGGGCTGATTGACACCAGGTGTGGCCAGGTGCCAATCAGCGCCAGCTGAGGGGATACAGCACTCAGGGAGACAAACAGGAAACTGAACCAAAATAAGAGTGCTGACAGGAACTAAAAACAGGAAATACTACACACACACAGAGGAAAAACTAAAACACAAACAAACTGTCAGGTAAGCGTAACATTACCAAAGTTGTACTAAAACATTTCGATAGATTTTTGAGCGCCGTGTGTAATGTTCTATATTTTCAATGGAACATTTAAAATGTTGGTGTTGTTTACTTGAGTCATGTTGCCATCATATTGCAAGCTACACGTATCTCTTATGTTTGACTGCCATCTACTGGTCAAGCTTATCATTAGACCATGTATCATATAAAATTGCTTCGAGGTCGGTCGGTAAGAAAAAACTGAATTATTCCGTACACTAGGTTATAACAGGGTTCGGCAACCCGCGGCTCCGGAGCCGCATGCGGGTCTTTGGCAACTCTGATGCGGCTCAGCTGCACAATCGCCGACACCCCAGATTGTTGCGGGGAGATTCCGGAATTCAATGCCTCTCCCGGACATCACCCGGAGTCAACGTCCTCCAATTTTCACTCGGACTACAATATTAAGGGCATGCCGTGATGATATTACTCTTAACGTCCTCTTGAACGTCATCGCGCCCGCCATACACGGAATGCTTTTTGCATCCTCTTGAACGTCATCACGCCTGCCATTCACAGAATGCTATTTGCGTGCCGACCGGACACATACATTTCGCTGCTTCTATCGGCACATGTATGAGATTGCAAGGTATACTGGGTGACACAGAGTACACTGACGGTTGTGATAAAAAACTACTTTAACACTCCTACTAATATGCGCCACATTGTGAACCCACACAAAAGAAGCCTGCGTGGTTGAGGTGGGCGGGGTTTGGTGCTCGCGGGGTGTATAACATAGTCAGGAAGGATCATGGATGCAAAGGATTCTGGGTATTTGTTGTGTTGCGTTTATGTTGTGTTACTGTGAGGATTTTCTCCTGAAATGTGTTTGTCGTTCTTCTTTTGTGTGGGTTCACAACGTGGCGCATATTAGTAGGAGTGTTAAAGTTGTTTATATCACAACCGTCAGTGTACTATGTGTCACCCAGTGTGCCTTCTAGTCGTGTGCGTGCATCTGCGGAAGCCTCTCACAACATGTTGCTGGATTGGCAAGCAGTTTGTACATCTTGTAGAAGGTGTTCAAGGCAATGGCTTCATAACATGCGCTTATTCTTGTCATCTGGGTGACCAGCAGCAGATATTGGCAAGAATAGTTGCGCTCCCATTGTCTTCCTCATTTTGTGAAACGGGTCGAAAAGGCTCTTTGAGTGGTAAAGGATGCCGACACCTGGGCTATAAAATGTGCTGTTGAGTTTTTAGGGGAAAAAAAGATTTTAAGTTCGCCTTATGGTCCATAAAATACGGTATATTTAACCTACTACTTACAGTATACAACCTTGTCAAATGATATGAAACAATGTGTTAATCATAAAGATTATTATTTATTTAACACATTAGACTTAGGCTTAGGCCAGACTGATTAAACAATCAATCATTAACCAAATTACTGCATAAGAAGACATTCGTAAATAACTGCTAAAAAATAAATTAGCATAAAAATATTTGGTGCTTAAAAAAAACATGTAATCAAACTGTAAATAATATTTAAGTGCAAATGAAAATATAGCTTTACCACTTTAGTCATATTTTTGGCGCTCAAGAAACTTCTCTTTGACTTTAGCTCCAGACTTCTTCTGTTTGTTTGATATTGTCATTATTACCACAAGTAGTGGAGGAAAAGTGTATTACAATACTGCTGCGGCCCATACGGGTCACAGCTGACTGAGCTGAGATATCGACATTTTTTGGGGGCCCTATGGTTAATATACACATATTTAAAATGCTGCCATTCATATAAATACATTGGCTTTGGCCCTATAGTTAATAAGCCCTTATTTTAAATATTGCCATTCTTATTAATAAAAAACCCAAATCCTTTATTTCTGTCAAATTAGCTCTGACCAGTCCTTTCAAGAATTTGTGATGTTGCGATCATGCAAATTCAACTAATCACTGCACTTTTTCCGAAAAGATAATCTGCAACTTGTAGCCAACAGCCTTTGGCAGTGTTTTCCTATTTAATTTTAATTATTACACTTATTAGTTATAACTAATTAAAATAGTACAGTATTTTGACACTGAACTCTTAGTACAGCCGTTTGATCTGTTTGGTATAAAACAAATAAAACATCAATATAGTATTTGTTTTCCCCAATTTTAAGGAACACTTAAAACATCAAAACCATAAAATCACAAGTATATTCAACTTTTCTGCAACTTCCTAAAAAGTTGACACAAATTTAGGCATTTTTGGCCGTGGCAAAGACAAAAAAAAAAGCCCACAAACTCCTCAGTTAGTTCTTTATTTCTCTTTTTTGTGTGTTTCTTTTTGGAACGCTGCTTATGGCACAGGGGTGGGACCAAACCAGCTCTGCTTCTTTCAATTCCTTTTGTGTGCTTGTGAAGTTTTAACTTGTTCCAATAATTTAAAACGTTTGCATGCACAAACAACACTTAAGACATTTAGTATATCTGTATGTGGTATTAAATTATGGAATGGATTACATAAAGAAATCAAACGGTGTACTAATATGATCCTATTTAAAAAAAACTGTTCAAACTCAAAATGTTTACCAAGTACAAAGAAGAAGAACCATGAAACACGTTCTGAACTTTTCTTTCTTTCTTTCTATTATATTTATATAGCGCTTTTCTCAAGTGACTCAAAGCGCTTTACATAACTTAATAATCTTATTTTTCTCACCAACTTACTTCACAATTTATTATTTATTTGTTTATGTTACAAAAAGCAAAACCAGTGAAGTTGGCACGTTGTGTAATTCGTAAATAAAAACAGAATACAATGGTTTACAAATCCTTTTCAACTTATATTCAATTGAATAGACTCCAAAGACAAGATATTTAATGTTCAAAGAGATAAAACTTCTTCTCCTTTTTTTTTTTTCAAATAATCATTAACTTAGAATTTAATGGCAGCAACGCATTGCAAAAAAGTTTGTAGGAAGACATATTTACCACAGTGTTACATGGCCTTTCCTTTTAAATTTTTTGTTCTGGAAAATCTAGAAGAAATAATGATTTGTCTTTGTTAGAAATATAGTTTGGTCCAATTTGTTATATATTCTAACAAAGTGCAGATTGGATTTTAACCTAATTAAAACATGTCATCAAAATTCTAAAATTAACCTTAATCAGGAAAAATTACTAATGATGTTCCATAAATTCTTTTTTTTATTTTTTCAAAAAGATTCAAATTAGCTAGTTTTTCTCTTCATTTTTTTGGGTTGAATTTTAAAGAGTCGAAAATTGAAGATAAACTATGTTTCAAAATTTAATTAAAATGTTTTTCCTGTTTTCTCCTCTTTTAACCCGATCAATTAAGTGTTTTTTTCATCATTTATTCTCTACAATAAAACCTTCCGTAAAAGGAAAAAAAAATGTACGACGGAATGACAGACAAAAATACCCATTTTTTAAGTATATAGATTTATTTATTAAAGGTAAATTCAGCAAATTTGTTATTTCTGGCAATTTATTTAAGTGTGTATCAAACTGGTAGCCCTTCGCATTAATCAGTACCCAAGAAGTAGCTCTTGGTTTCAAAAAGGTTGGTGACCCCTGCTCCAGAGTATACCGTATCTTTATCTTCACGTTAAATGTACCGTATTGCATCACAGCTCCTGGTTGCCATGGTCGCCAAGTTGGGAAACATGGACGACCCGTTACCGCAGGAGTCCTTCGAGGGGGTCGATGAGGACGAGTGGGTGAGTGGATGCGTAAAAGTGAAGACGAAAAAGTCCATTTTCATCATGTCTACTTCTCTCTCTTTTGCTCTTCCAGGATGATTAAAAGTGGAGCGGGGGCCCAGTGTAAAGTCGTGTACGTGCTCACACCCACACACTGTATCACTCCGAGGAATCTGCACCATTCAAAATGGTCATTCAGTCACTCTGCTGTCTTTATATAAACCTTATGGATTGTTCAAGTCTTAAATGTGCAACAAAACGTTCAGGGATTCAAAAAAAACAACAATAACTTCTTTCAAAATGTGCAAGTGCCACATCATTAGGTACACAATCTAAGATGTTTACTATTCCGGATGTGTCTTTATTGTTATACTGCTTGCTTTTACCTAACACTCTTATTATGTAAGCACAATCGATGAAATATGTTTTTATGCTTGATGAGCAAGCAGACATAATCAAGGATACAACAGGGTTCATATTTGGCTGAACTGGATTTTTTTTTTTTTTTTATTAAACAGTGTAGTTTTTCGAAGGTATTTCAATTCTATTGCTGTTGTATTTGTACCATTTATATATTTTCTACATTGGGGGATCTTCATTAACTGTAGTTTGGCTCGAGAGGACCTTTTTAACGGGACCACTTCTTTACTCAACATTTAGTGTACTTTCTCTGTGGGATCTTTTTCTACGTGGGTGTTTCTTGATATGCAACCACACGGTAAAATGACAGTATTAGTTCAAAACCCGAAACCAGTGAATCGGAAATAATAAAAACAGAATACAATGATTAGCAAATTAGTTCCAACTGCAAAGACAAGATATTTAAAGTTCGAAGTGAGAAACACATTTTTTTTGTGTGCAAATAATCATTAACTTAGACCAGGGGTCACCAACCTTTTTGAAACCAAGAGCTACTTCTTGGGTACTGATTAATGCGAAGGGCTACCAGTTTGATACACACTTAAATAAATAGCCAGAAATAGCCAATTAGCTCAATTTACCTTTAATTAACAAATCTATATGTATTAAAAAAATGGGTATTTCTGTCTGTGATTCCGTCGTACATTTTTTTTCCTTTTAGGGAAGATTTTTTTGTACAGAATAAATGATGAAAAAAACACTTAGTTGAACGGTTTAAAAGAGGAGAAAACACGAAAAAAATAAAAATTAAATTTTGAAACATAGTTTATCTTCAATTTCGACTCTTTAAAATTCAAAATTCAACCGGAAAAAATGTAGAGAAAAACTAGCTAATTCAAATCTTTTTGAAAAAATTAATAAAAGAATTTATAGAACATCATTCGTAATTTTTCCTGATTAAGATTATTTTAGAATTTTGATGACATGTTTTAAATAGGTTAAAATCCAATCTTTGTTAGAATATTTAACAAATTGGACCAAGCTATATTTCTAACAAAGACAAATCATTATTTCTTCTAGATTTTCCAGAACAAAAATTTTAAAATAAATTCAAAAGACTTTGAAATAAGACTTAAATTTCAGTCTACAGATTTTCTAGATTTGCCAGAATAATTTTTGGGAATTTTAATCATAATGAGTTTGAAGAAATATTTCACAAATATTCTTCGTCGAAAAAAACAGAAGCTAAAATTAAGAATTAAATTAAAATGTATTTATTATTCTTTACAATAAAAAATAAAAAAAATACTTGAACATTGATTTAAATTGTCAGGAAAGAAGAGGAAGGAAATTAAAAGGTAAAAAGGTATATGTGTTTAAAAATCCTAAAATCATTTTTAAGGTAGTATTTTTTCTCTAAAATTGTCTTTCTGAAAGTTAAAAGAAGCAAATTTAAAAAATTTATGAATTTATTTAAACAAGTGAAGACCAAGTCTTTAAAATATTTTCTAGGATTTTCAAATTCTATTTGAGTTTTTTCTCTCTTAGAATTAAAAATGTCGAGCAAAGCGAGACCAGCTTGCTAGTAAATAGATACAATTTAAAAAACAGAGGCAGCTCACTGGTAAGTGCTGCTATTTGAGCTATTTTTAGAACAGGCCAGCGGGCGACTCATCTGGTCCTTATGGGCTACCTGCTGCCCGCGTGCACCGCGTTGGTGACCCCTGACGTAGAATTTACTGGCAGCAACATATTCCAAAAAAGTTGGCACAGGTGCATTTTTACCACTGTGTTACATGGCCTTTCCTTTTAACAACACTCAGTAAACGCCTGGGAACTGAGGACACCATTTTTTTAGCTTTTCAGGTGGAATTCTTTCCAATTCTTGCTTGATGTACACCAGACCTGGGCAAATTAAGGCCCGGGGGCCACAAGTGGCCCGTTGAGCTTTTCAATCCGGCCTGGCCGGACATTCCCAAATAATTTATTTTAGATCTTTAAGATGGAAAGTGTTGCTGCCGTTATGATGTGCAGTCATGTTTTCTAAGTCTTCAACTATACAAAGTATTTCAATGGTTGGAATCTGCGCTTATGGATGATACACCAGTTACTATGGTCATCTAATTAGTTACTATGGTCATCTAATTAGTTACTATGGTCATCTACGTCACAGCAGCTCAGACGAGGCACCAAGCAGTCTGGGCAGGAAGCGTTTCCACAGACGCGGAAGGAGATTTTCACAACAAAGTTCTAAAGCTTAGTGATATATAGAATAGAATAGAACGTACTTTATTGATCCCTGGGGGGAATTCAGCAAATATCAGATGTATCAGATTGCAGGTGGGTTTATTTTGTACCCTTTGCGTTCATATTTCACTGTATGTTGCATTTTTGTTGCGTTTCGCTTGATTGTAAAATGTCGATCGAAAGCGGGGGTGACGTTCATATTTTGTCAATATTCAGTGTTTTATCCTTCATAGAATAATGTAACATTCCGTTACGTTTTTTAAGGCGGTCTGTCATAACGTTTTTAGCATTCAATCAGACATTATTGTGAGGTTTTGTATTAGTGTTCCTAAAAATAGATCTACCGTCCTCCAGACACATTTTTTCTCTAAATGTGGCCCTCCGAGTCAAAAATAATTGCCCAGGCCTGATGTACAGCTTAAGTTGTTCATCAGTCCAGGGTCTCTGTTGTGGTATTTTACGCTTCATAATGCGCCACACAATTCAGGGGTAGACAGGTCTGGACTACAGGCAGGCCAGTGTAGTACCTGCACTCTTTTACTATGGAGCTACGCTGTTGTAACACGTGCAGACTGTGGCTTGGCATTGTCTTGCTGAAATAAGCAGGGGCGTCCATGATAACGTTGCTTGGATGACAACATATGTTGCTCCAAATCCTGTATGTACCATTCAGCAATAATGGTGCCTTCACAGATGTGTAAGTTACCCATGTCTTGGGCACTAATACACCCCCATACCATCACAAATGCTGGCTTTTGAACTTTGCACCTATAACAATCCGGATAGTTCTTTTCCTCTTTGGTCCGGAAGACACGACGTCCGCAGTTCCCAAAACAAATTTGAAATGTGGACTCGTTAGACCACAGAACACTTTTCCACTTTGCATCAGTCCTTCTTAAATGAGCTCGGGCCCAGCGAAGCGTTTCTGGGTGTTGTTGATAAATGGCTTTCGCTTCGCACAGTAGAGTTTTAACTTGCACTTACACATGTAGTGACCAACTGTAGTTACTGAGAGTGGTTTTCTGAAGTGTCCCTGAGCCCATGTGGTGATATCCTTTACACACTGATGTCGGTTTTCCTGAAAGATCAAAGGTCATGGGCATTGCCGCTTATGTGCATTGATTTCTCTATGGACCGTAGATGGTGAAATCCCTAATTTTTTTGCAATAGCTTGTTGAGAAATGTTGTTCTTAAACTGTTGGACTACTTGCTCACGCATTCGTTCACAAAGTGGTGACCCTCCCCCCATCCTTGTTTGGGAGATTGAGCATTTCATGGAAGTTGCTTTTATATCCAATCATGGCACCCACATGTTCCCAATTAGCCTGTTCACCTGTGGGATGTTCCAAATACGTTGTTTGATGAGCATTCCTCAACTTTCTCAGTCTTTTTTGGCCATTTGTGCCAGCTTTTTTGAATAATGTTGCAAACATCAAATTCCAAAAAATAACAACGGTTCTCATTTAAATATCTTGTCTTTGCAGTCTATTCAATTGAATATAGGTTGAAAAGGATTTGCAAATCATTGTATTCTGTTTTTATTTACCATTTACACAACGTGCCAACTTCACTGGTTTTGGGTTTTGTAAAATACAAAGAAGCCATGACAAATTACGCATCTTGTAACCTCTGATGGACTGAATTAAAGCCAGCTGTTCAGTCATATGCATGTGAACTGCAGGTGTCCTCAGTGTTTGTGCAATGATTTTGCTGTAAGGTTCTAATGTATGTACTTGTGCTACTACCCACACGCCACAATCATTTATGGATACTAACAGGGAAATATGAATAGGTGTAAGATATGTTTTTTCCTACATTGACTTACATTAAACACATTCTGACCAATTTTATGTTTGTTGTTCTTATTGAAACTGTGGTGGGCTCTTCTATTTCAGGGGGTGAGATTGCTGAGGTAGTTAAAAATCTCCTCTGTGGCAAGGCCCCCTCGGGTGATTGAGATCCGCCCGGATTCCTTAAGGCTCTGGATGCTGTGGGGTTGTCTTGGTTGACGAGACTCTGCGACATCGGGGGCGGTACTTCTGGATTGGCAGACCGGGGTGGTGGTGGTTCCTCTCTTTAAGAAGGGGGACCGGAGGGTGTGTTCCAACTATCGTGGGATCACACTCCTCAGCCTTCCCGGTAAGGTTTATTCAGGTGTACTGGAGTGGAGGCTACGTCGGATAGTCGAACCTCGGATTCAGGAGGAACAGTGTGGTTTTCGACCAGCTCTATACTCTCGGCAGGGTTCCGGAGGGTGCATGGGAGTTTGCCCAAGCAGTCTACATGTGCTTTGTGGACTTGGAGACGGCATTTGACCTGTGTGGAGTGCTCAGAGAGTACGGGTATCGGACTGTCTGATTGTGGCGGTCTGCTCCCTGTATGATCAGTGTCAGAGCTTGGTCCGCGTTCCCGGCAGTAAGACGGACCTGTTTCCAGTGAGGGTTGGACTCCGCCAAGGCTGCCCTTTGTCACCGATTCCGTTCATAACTTTTATGGACAGAATTTCTTGGCGCTGTCAGGGATTTGGTTTTGTGGCTGCAGGATTAGGGGTCTGCTTTTTGCAGATGATGTGGTCCTGATGGCTTCATCTGGCCAGGATTTTCAGCTCTCACTGGATCGGTTCGAGTGTGAAGCGACTGGGATGAGAATTAAAACCTCCAAGTCCGAGTCCATGGTTTTCACTCGGAAAAGGATAGGGGGGCCATCTCCTAGTTAGGGAGGAGATCTTGCCCCAAGTGGAGGAATTCAAGTACCTCTTAGTCTTGTTCACGAGTGGGGGAAGAGTTGATCGTGAGATCGACAGGCGGATCCGTGCGGCGTCTTCAGTAATGCGGACGCTTTATCGATCCGTTGTGGTGAAGAAGGAGCTGAGCTGGAAGGCAAATCTCTCAATTTACCGGTCAATCTACGTTCCCATCCTCACCTATGGTCATGAGCTTAGGGTTATGATCGAAAGGACAAGATCACGGGTACAAGCGGCCGAAATTAGCTTCTTCCGCGGGATGGCGGGGCTCTCCCTTAGAGATAGGGTGAGAATCTGCGCCATCCAGGTGGAACTCAAAGTAAAGCCGCTGCTCCTTCACATCGAGAGGAGCCAGATGAGGTGGTTTGGGCATCTGGTCAGGATGCCAACCGAACACCTCCCGAGGGAGGTGTTTAGGGCTTGTCTGAGTGGCAGGAGGCCACGGAGAAGACCCAGGACACGTTGGGAAGACTATGTCTCCCGGCTGGCCTGGGAACGCCTCGGGATCCTCCAGGAGGAGCTGGACGAAGTGGCTGGGGAAAGGAAAGTCTGGCCTTCCCTGCTTAGGCTGCAGCCCCCGCGACCCGACCTTGGATAAGCAGAAGAAAATGGATGGATGGATTGTTATTGAAACACATCAGGTTTTTTCCTTACAGTTGTTGACAATAAATCAAAGTATGGAGCACCCCTGCAGAGGCCATCCCTGTATTTTTGTTTTGTTTTGTTGTTTGTCTATGCACGGTGTAATCGTACTGTATTTGCGCAACATGTATTTTGTATTGCTTTTTTTGTTTTTGTTTTCGTTGCTTTAGTTTTGTAGCTTGATGTAGAAATAGCACCTCTGAAGGGATTGCTGGTTGCTCATTTAATGTCTTTTATTTCCTACCAAAAATGGTGCTGTGAATGGCCGCCACAGCACTGTGCTCTCATACTTGCTGCCTTCTTTGTTTCTTGCGTTTAACAAAGAGAACACACTCGGTGCAGTCTACCAAGTCAAATTCCTTGTGTGGTCAACATACTTAATAATAAAGTGGATTCTGATTATGATAATACGGACGCCATTTTTTGCCTCTGAAAAATGTACATTATGAGATTAAAAAAAATCATTAGTTTGAGAAAAAAAGTCAAAATTATGATATAAATGTCAAAATTACCATATGAAAAGTTAAAAATATGATTTAAGAGATGTTGACTTTTTTGGGGGGATAGGTTGATTGGCAACACTAAATTGGCCCTAGTGTGTGCATGTGAGTGTGAATGTTGTCTGTCTATCTGTGTTGGCCCTGTCATGAGGTGGCGACTTGTCCAGGGTGTAAACCCGCCTTCCGCCCGATTGTAGCTGAGATAAGCGCCAGCGCCCCCTGCAATCCTAAAAGGGAATAAGCGGCAGGAAATGGATGGATGGACTTTTTTTTAATCAAAAATTTGACTTTCTTATCCCATAATTATAACTTTTTATCTCGATTGTGATCATCCCATTGTTTGTAACTCTTCATGTGTACCTCTTTTATGGTGCGAGCTACAAGAGACACCTAAATTTCTCCAAGGGGATTATTAAAGTATATATCTGTCTCTATCTCTTTTTGTCTCATAATTTCAGAATTGTTTTAAAAATGTCAATGACTTTTTATCTCATAATTCAAGCTGTTTACCTCATGACAGCGGTTGATTTTATAATTTCGATTTTTAATCCCATAATTTTGATATTTTGTCTCATAATTTGGCTTCACGGTGGCAGAGGGGTTAGTGCGTCTGCCTCACAATACGAAGTTCCTACAGTCCTGGGTTCAAATCCAGGCTCGGGATCTTTCTGTGTGGAGTTTGCATGTTCTCCCCGTGAATGTGAGTGTGAATGTTGTCCGTCTATCTGTGTTGGCCCTGCGATGAGGTGGCGACTTGTCCAGGGTGTACCCTGCCTTCCGCCTGATTGTAGCTGAGATAGGCACCAGCGCCCCCCGCGACCCCGAAAGGGAATAAGCGGTAGAAAATGGATGGATGAATGGATGTCTCATAATTTCCATTTTTTAATGTCAAAATTTTGACGTTTTACTTTACAATTACAACTTTTTTTTTTCATATTTCTTATATAATGATTAGGACTTTATTTCATAATCATTAATTTTATGCCATAGTTTATTATGACTTTTTTCATAATTAAGATTTGTTTTTATTTTAGTGAAGTGAATAATATTTAAATAGCGCTTTTCTCTAATGACTCAAAGCACTTTTACATAGTGAAACCCAATATCTAAGTTACATTTAAACCAGTGTGGGTGGCACTTGGAGCAGGTGGGTAAAGTGTCTTGCCCAAGAACACAACGGCAGTGACTAAGATGGCGGAAGCGGGTATCGAAACTGGAACCCTCAAGTTGCTGGCACGACCACTCTACCAACCGAGCTACACCGCAATTTTATCTCATAAATAACTTTTCGTCATGATTATTACTTTTTATCTCATAATTCAGACATTCTTATCTCATAATTCCACATTTTGACCTCATATTTTATGATTTACCATGGAGTGGGATTTTTTTCAGCGGTGGGATCATGTTTGCATACATTCTTACACACATGCATTTGTACTTCACTACAGATAAAGTGATAAGAAAATATATTCGGAAAACATTTATTTCTGCCACTCTTTATTGTTATGTGTACTCTAAATCCGATAATTTGTATAAGATTAGACCTAAAGTATGTGTATGCTATCATTAAAAAATATATTTCAATCTTTCACCACTTTGGGGCAATTTCAGCACCGCGTTATTTAGTAAACTGCTTCAGGGACAAGCGGTAAAAGGCCTTGGGGTTAGAGTGTCCACCCCATAACCCTCCCGGATTTTCCGGGAGACTCACGAAATTCAGCGCCTCTCCGATAATCTCCCTGGACAAATTTTCTCCCGAAATTCAGGCGGAACTGGGGGCCACGCCCCCTCCAGCTCCATGCGGATCTGAGTGAGGACAGCCTGTTTTCACGTCCGCTTTCCCACAATATAAATAGCGTGGCTGCCCAATGACGTTATAACTGTAGAATGATTGAGGGTGAGTTCTTGGTTTCTTATGTGGGTTTATTTTTAGGCAGTTTCATTAACGTCCTCCCAGCGCGGTAACAACACACAACAACAGCAGTCACGTTTTCGTCTATCACTCTACCGTAAAGCAGTTCGTCTGCCGTAAACAGCAATGTTGTGACATTCTTAAACAGGACAATACTGCCATCTACTGTACATGTATATGGTTAGAAAAATAGTGACAAAGAATAAAAAAAAGGATGAACAATTCAACCCTTAACCAAACAATGAGTAGATGAGTGTTATGTGTGTGTATACGTGTAAATAAATGAACACTGAAATTCAAGTATTCTTTTATACATATATATATGTATATATATATATATATATATATATATATATATACACACACACATATAACAAAATAAATATATATATATATATATATAGCTAGAATTCACTGAAAGTCACTTGAAATACTTCTAGCTGTAAATATACTCCTACCCTCTTAACCACGCCCCCAAACACGCCCCTCCCCAAACCACACACCCCACCCCATCCCCGACCACGCATTAGTACTTTAATTTTAACTACAAAATAGATGGATGGATGGACGCTTTAATATGAACCAGTTTTTTTCAACCACTGTGCCGCAGCACACTAGTGTACCTACCGTGAGTTATAACGTTTGGTGTGCCGTGGGAAATTATGCAATTTCACCTAATTGGTCGGAAAATTTTTTTTTTTGCAAACTAGTAATTGTAATCCGCAAACAGGGTGCTGTTGTCGCTTGTATGTGCTGTCTGGAGATCAGCAGAGTAACCATGTAATACTCTTCTGTACCAGTAGGTGGCAACAGGTTGCTCATTGCTTTCTAAGCCTACTTTGAAACAAAATAATAATGATGGTTGTGGTTTGAAATCATATCGAAAATTTGAGCAGGTATGATGAAAACGACTTTATATTGTCAATATAGGCTATTGAGTTTCTTTTTTAACATTTTCTGCTGCTGTTCTATATTGCAGTGGTTCTCAACCTTTTTTCAGTGATGTACCCCCTGTGAACATTTTTTTAATTCAAGTACCCCCTAATCAGAGCAAAGCATTTTTGGTTGGAAAAAAGAGATAAAGAAGTAAAATACAGCATTATGACATCAGTTTCTGATTTTTAAATTGTATAACAGTGCAAAATATTTGTAGCGGTCTTTCCTGAACTACTTGGAAAAAAAGATATAAAAATAACTAAAAACGTGTTGAAAAATAAACAAGTGATTCAATTATGAATAAAGATTTCTACACATAGAAGTAATCATCAACTTAAAGTGCCCTCTTTGGGGATTGTAATAGAGATCCATCTGGATTCATGAACTTAATTCTAAACATTTCTTTACAAAAAAAGCAATCTTTAACATCAATATTTATGGAACATGTCCACAAAAAATCTAGCTGTCCACTTGAATATTGCATTGTGGCATTTCTTTTCACAGTTTATGAACTTAAATTCATATTTTGTTGAAGTATAATTCAATAAATATATCTATAAAGGATTTTTAAATTGTTGCTATTTTTATAATATGTATTTTTTTAAATATCACGTACCCCTTGGCATACCTTCAAGTACCCCCATTTGAGAACCACTGCTGTATTGGTTACTCGGGTCACAAGACAATAGCGGAACCATTGTAAGGGGAACTTTAAGGGCGGGGGACACAGGATATGATGACATGTGTTGGGTGTTGGACACCTGGAAGTGGAAAAAGTAAGAGCAGGAATAAAAAGGCAGAAAAAGACAATAAATGGGTTGTACTTGTATAGCACTTTTCTACCTTCTAGGTCAGTCAGGGGTCAGGAACCTTTTTGGCTGCGAGAGCCAAGAATTCAAATATTTTAAAATGTATTTCCGTAAGAGCCATAAAATATTTTTTAGCACTGAACACAACTAAACGCGTGCATTTTTAAGTAAGACCAACATAGAGTATAACAGGTCTCTTATTCTTTGTAATAACATTGTGTTTCCAAAGCTTACTGTGGGGGGGCGTAGCCTGCGGGCCTACAGCGAAGCAGGGTGTTGCCAGGACCAGCCTCAAAATCAGCGAAGGGTGCGTAAATGGCCCACCTGGGCCTTGTCATCTCATCCCCTGTCGCTCCTTTTATAAGCAGTCGCCAGGAGTAGAGACGGGGTTGGAGCTGGAGCCAGAGCGCGAGCGAAAACGAAAGAAAAAGACAATTGCTGGAAACCAACTGAGAGACTTATTGAAAAATAAAAAAATATTGTAACCCTGAAACAGGCTCTCATGTCGGTGCTTGGTGGTCTGAAGAACCCCCAGGAGAGCAAGCCTTAAACTAACCCATGATAAATAAATCACTTCTTACCCTTAATGCAACTTCTTGAACCAGTGCAGTAGAAAAAAGGATGGATGGATTCAAATGCATGAGCATGTTTTCTATTTTGATCGTTATTATTAACACTTTGATTACAAGTGGAATTATTCATTACTTATTGTGTTAAGCAGTGTCACTTCAGATTTATCCGAGAGCCAGATGCAGTCATCGAAAGAGCCACATCTGCCTCTAGAGCCATAGGTTCTCTACCCCTGTTCTAGGTACTCAAAGCGCTTTGACACTACTTCCTCATTCACCCATTCACACACTGATGGAGGGAGCTGTCATGCAGGGCGCTAACCAGCACCCATCAGGAGCAAGGGTGAAGTGTCTTGCTCAAGGACACAACGGACGTGACGAGGTTGGTACTAGGTGGGGATTGAACCTGATACCCCCGGGTTGCGAACGTCCACTCTTACACTGCGCCACGCCGTCTCATTTCAAATTGTTTTTTTTTATGACGCTATGCTGTTGTAACACGTGCTGAATGTGGCTTGGCATTGTCTTGCTGAAATAAGCAGGGGCGTCCATGAGAAAGACGTCGC
Organism: Nerophis ophidion; assembly: GCF_033978795.1. Lineage (NCBI taxonomy): Eukaryota > Metazoa > Chordata > Actinopteri > Syngnathiformes > Syngnathidae > Nerophis > Nerophis ophidion. Next base: position 11,776,992 of record NC_084633.1, on the reverse strand, counting down.
TTTGATGGCAGCATATGTTGTTCCAAAACCTTTCAGCAGATGTGTAAGTTACCCATGCCTTAGGCACCAATGCGTCGATAACAGTCTGGATGGTTCGCTTCCCCTTTGTTCCGGATGACACGATGTCGAATATTTCCAAAAACAATTTGAAATGTGGACTTGTCAGACCACGGAACACTTTGCATCAGTCCATCTTAGATAAGCTTTGAGAAAGCTATTCAGAAAGCTCAATAAGCTTTCTTTTGGTGTATTATTAAGCTTATACTGCTAATAAGTGACAAGTTTGGCACACAACAATAACGACGAGGATGGGATAGTGTCCCTCTGGATGTGTTTTAATGATAAAAATATGCTTTGGCTCAAAAAGTTTGAAAAACACTGATTTGTATATTTGTGTTGGCCTTGCGATGATGTGGCGACTTGCCCGAGATAGGCTCCAGCGACCCCAAAAGGGACACGCGGTAGGAAAATGGATGGATGATGTAAAGTTGTAGACTAGGGGTCTCAAACACGCGGCCCGAGATGTTATTTTGCGGCCCGCATCTTAATATGAAAATGTAATGTTGGTGCGGCCCGCGAGTTTTGTATGAATAACGCTTTACAGCGTCATACCTGTACACTTTTTACCCCTCCAGGGGTAATCATTCTCCGGAATTCCCCCCTAAAATCGATAATAAGGGGGAACCGTGGAGGCACTGCCTTTAACGTCCTCTACAATCTGTACAAACTGCGTGCCAGCCCAGCCACATGTTGTATTTGGCTTCTGAAGACACAGTAAGTGACTGCAAGACATAGTTGATCAATAGCCATACAGGTCACACTGAGGGTGGGCACATCAACAACTTTATCACTGTTACAAGTATTTGCCACACTGTGAACCCACACCAAACAAGAATGACAAACACATTTTGGGAGAACATCTGCACCGTAACACAATATGAACACAACAGAACAAATACCCAGAATCCAATGCAGCCCTAACTCTTCCGGGCTACAATAGGGGGCGGGGGTGTATATTGTACAATATATTGGTGTGGTTGCCCCGGGAGATTGTCGGGAGGGGCACTCATATTCGGGTGTTTCCTGGAAAGAACGCGAGAATTGGCAAGTATGTTGCTAGGGCGGGAAAGCCATTCAAAGAAGGTGAATTCATTAAAAAATGCATGTTAGATTCTTTTAAGAAATCTTTTCTTGCGGCCCAGCCTCACCCAGTTTCTGCATCCATTTGTTTTCAGAAAGATGGCTGAAAATATCGGGTTTTGTTGCCCCATTTAGATTTTTTTTAAATATATTTCCATGTCTGTCCTGAGTCCTCCTCCAACTTGTTAGTCGGTTTGCCTTTTGCTAAAATACTCACTAATAGTCACTAGAAAAAAGGCTAAAATAATCTGGTTTTGTTGCCACAATTTGATTTTTTTCTCCCTAAACTTTTTCTTTTTCATGCACACATCTGACTGCGACTCACTGAAAATGACACACAAATCCACTTTCATGTCGCGACCCAGCAGTTGGGAACCACTGGTCAACTGTATAAAAGTTACTGTAATATTTCCGTGTCTGTCCAGACTGATTGACCACTTTGCAAAAATGAAAAGGAGACAAAAAAAGAAAAAGGGACGGCGTGGCGCAGTGGGGAGAGTGGCCATGCGCAACCCGAGGGTCCCTGGTTCAAATCCCACCTAGTACCAACCTCGTCACGTCTGTTGTGTCCTGAGCAAGACACTTCACCCTTGCTCCTGATGGGTGCTGGTTGGCGCCTTGCCTTGCATGGCAGCTCCCTCCTTCAGTGTGTGAATGTGTGTGAATGGGTAAATGTGGAAGTAGTGTCAAAGCGCTTTGAGTACCTTGAAGGTAGAAAAGCGCTATACAAGTACAACCCATTTATTTATTTACATTACAATTTACTTCTCAGAAAATGATTCCCTGAACAGACACACAACAGTTGTTCATTTATTCTACTACTGTGGCTTTATTCTTTTGTGTATATTTTATAGTTTTGTGTATCTGAAATAGGATTAGCCACATTGCCATAAATGGAAATTAAATAATATAAAAGAACCCAGAGATGTAGGGGTGCTTTATTTTTTGTTTTACTTTTGTAGATGTTAAATTTGCAGATAATTACTGCAATATATATTTCAAAAAGATTCATTGCTCTTCCTTTTTGCTTTTACCAGTAGCAGTTTAGAAGTCTGGAGTAAAAAAGTGCACAAGTAGGTCAAATGCATTAGTTCATTTCAGGTGGTTAATCAAAGATCCATACAACATAATCTGATATGATTTCATAGTTTAAAGCATTATTTATGTATTTTTTATGATAAATAAGTGCTAAAAATGTTTTTGCTTGCGCGCTTTGCACGCTCACATGAATTATTTGTGCCCCAGGTGTGCCCCAGTACAGTATTAGGTCTAGTGACGCCCCTGTTTGAAACCCCTGTTGTAAACAATTGCAGAGCGTGGAACTCCCACGATGCAGTTCTTCCTCCCGACCGCCAAGTGTCAGTGTATTTAGACTTCAACACCTCCATGCCTCTGTGAACTTTGACACTCGCCTAACCTTCACGCTCTTCCTGCATGTGAAAACAGGACCTCCGTCCTCAAAAGGACGCATAAACCGCTATAAATGGTAAGAAAATGTTTTTGTTTTTTTTTATTAAATTCAAACTCAAGGTTTTCCTTTCCGTCGTTTTTAGTTGTTAGCTTTAGCGGGAGATGTTATCGTAGCCTTGCGTAAGTCATCAGAATAGCGTCTTCTTCCTGCCTCATGTTTTTTAATGTACCGACTATTTAATGGAGTTAGTGGCTTGTGAAAACATTATGTAGTATTGATGTAGGTCCAGTCATTCATTCATTCATTTTCTACCGCTTTTTCCCTTTCGGGGTCGCGGGGGGCGCTGGCGCCTGTCTCAGCTACAATCGGGCAGAAGGCGGGGTACACCCTGGACAAGTCGCCATCTAATCGCAGGGCCAACACAGATAGACAGACAACATTCACACTCACATTCACACACTAGGGCCAGTATGCCTAAAAAGGAAACGGTCACTTGTAAAAACATTGTCATGTAAAGCAGCTAAATCAATCAATGTTTATTTATATAGCCCTAAATCACAAGTGTCTCTAAGGGCTGCACAAGCCACAACGACATCCGCGGTACAGAGCCCACATAAGGGCAAGGAAAAACTCACCCCAGTGGGACTTTGATGTGAATGACTATGAGAAACCTTGGAGAGGACCGTATATGCATAACTTGCCAGCCTTGTAGTGTTGTGTCGTTTGCAAACGATTCGTTCGAATGAACGAATCTTTTGAGTGAACGTACTGAACCGAATCACTTTATGAACTGATTGGTTCCTTTCTCAGTTTAGTTGAGCTAGCCGCGACCATGCCAGTATGAGTGGAACTGGGGCATTCTGTGACTCACTGAACCCTCGACGTCGGCGAACGACGCAGTCAGCTACTCATCATGGGGGCGTGGGAAGAGACTGAGCGAACGATTCATTCACCGCGGATTGACGACATGAATCACCGCTGGGGAAGCTGTTAGTGGCTGACTCATGATTCTCCGACACAGAACTGCTGCTGCAGAAGTGATTCGGTGAACAAATCTTTTGAACGAATCAATTTAAGGAACTGATTCTAGTGATTCAGTACAGTCAAAAGAACTGCCGATCCCATCACTACAACCTTGAGACCTCCGATTTCGGGAGGTGGGTCGCGTGGTTGGGGGTGGGGAGGGGGCGTGGTTAAGAGGGGAGGCGTATATTTACATATATATATATATGTATATATACACGGCGTGGCGCAGTGGTAGAGTGGCCGTGCGCAACCCGAGCGTCCCTGGTTCAATTCCCACCTAGTACCAACCTCATCACGTCCGTTGTGTCCTGAGCAAGACACTTCACCCTTGCTCCTGATGGGTGCTGGTTGGCGCCTTGCATGGCAGCTCCCTCCATCAGTGTGTGAATGTGTGTGTGAATGGGTAAATGTGGAAGTAGTGTCAAAAGCGCTTTGAGTACCTTGAAGGTAGAAAAGCGCTATACAAGTACAACCCATTTATATATGTATATATATATAATATATATATATATATATATATATATATATATATATATATATATATATATATATATATATATATATAAATACTTGAATTTCAGTGTTAATTTATTTACACCTTTACACACACACAACACTCATCTACTTACTGTTGAGTTAAGGGTTGAATTGTTTTCCTAACCATATCCATGTACAGTAGATGGTAGTATTGTCCTGTTTAGGAGTGTCAAACATTACCATAAATTGATTAACGTGGACCCCGACTTAAACAAGTTGAAAAACTTATTCGGGTGTAACCATTTAGTGGTCAATTATACGGAATATGTACTGAACTGTGCAATCTACTAATAAAAGTTTCAATCAATTCAATCAATGCTGTTTGCGGCAGACGAACTGCTTTACGGTAGACGAAAACGGACTGCTGTTTTTGTGTGTTGTTGCCGTGCTGGGAGGACGTTAATGAAACTGCCCAACAATAAACCCACATAAGAAACCAAGAACTCGCCCTCGATCATTCTACAGTTATAACATCATTGGGCAGACATGCTGTGCTGTGGGAAAGCGGACGTAAAAACAGGCTCCGGTCCGCCTGAATTTCGGGAGATTTTTGGGAGAAAATTTGTCCCGGGAGGTTTTCGGGAGAGGCGCTGAATTCCGGGAGTCTCCCGGAAAAGCCGTGAGGGTTTGCAAGTATGCGTATATGTGGGCAACACCCCCTCTCTAGGGGAGACCGAAAACAATGGATGTCGAGTGGGTCTAACATAATATTTTGAAAGTCCAGTCCATAGTGGATGTAACATAATAGTGAGAGTCCAGTCCATAGTGTGGCCAGCCGCAGACCATCCCAAGCGGACACTGGTCGGCAGCGCAAGGATGTCCCCAACCGATGCACAGGCAAGCGGTACATCCCGGGTCCCGACTCTGGACAGCCAGCACTTCATCCATGGCCACCGGACCTGTGCCCCCCCTCCACAAAGGAGAGGAGGGCAGAGGAGAAAAGAAAAGAAACAGCAGATCAACTGGTCTAAAAAGGGGGTCTATTTAAAGGCGAGGGTATACAAATGAGTTTTAAGATGGGACTTAAATGCTTCTACTCTAACTGTTACCGGGAGGGCATTCCAGAGTACTGGAGCCCGAAAAGAAAACGCTCTATAGCTCGCAGACTTTTTTTTGGCTCTAGGAATCACTAATAAGCCGGAGTTCTTTGAACGCCGATTTCTGACCGGGATATGTAGTACAATACAATCGGCAAGGTAGGCTGGAGCTCGACCTTGTTGTATTTTATACGTACGTAGTAAAACCTTAAAGTCACATCTTAAGTGCACAGGAAGCCAGTGCAGGTGAGCCAGTACAGGCCTAATATGATCAAACTTTCTTGTTCTTCTCAAAAGTCTAAAAGCCGCATTTTGTACCAACTGTAATCGTTTAATACTAGATATGGGGAGACCCGAAAATAATAAGTTACAGTAATCGAGACGAGACGTAAGTAACGCATGAATAATGATCTCAACGTCGCTAGTGGAGAAAATGGAACGGATTTTAGCGATATTACGGAGATGAAAGAAGGCCGTTTTAGTAACACCAAATTACAGCAAGACTAGTTGTGAGTCAGTTTATTCTTTTAAAGTCCAGTAATATACTGTGTTTATAATCCAGAAACCAAGATCTACAGGTCACACTTACTACATTATTGTTGTCATGGGTGTGAATGATCGTTCCGTTGTTTTCCACAGGCTAAATATTTAGCACAAGTCATCGTGATGGGAGTTCAGGTGGTTGGTCGTGCTTTTGTTCGGGCTTTACGGCAAGAATTTGCAGGTAAGCTGTCATTCACAATCCTGATGCAAGACAAAAACACATGTGTTTCTTTTAATCATGCATGCTAGCAAGGAATAAATGAGAGCCATTATAGCCAACAAACATTAAAAAAACAAAACTTTAACTTCCAATTCCTCCTCTCACCGGGAGGTTGACTAATAAGATGTTCATATTAGGGCTGGGCGAGGCGGGATTTTTTTAATATCTCAATATTTTTAGGCCATGTCACGATACACGATATATATCTCGATATTTTGCCTTAGCCTTGAATAAACACATGATGCACATAATCACAGCAGTATGATGATTCTATGTGTCTACATTAAAACATTCTTGTTCATACTGCATTAATATATGCTCATTTTAAACTTTCATGCAGAGAGGGAAATCACAAGTCATTCCACCAAAATGGTATTTATCAAACAGTTACTAAGTAGTGGCACAAACATTCATGTCATTTCTAAACAGAAAGTGCAAGATTGTCAGGGACATTTTAAAACAAGCTATGAGTGCACTTTTGTGCATGATGTCGCTAAGATGACATGTCAAAACAACACTAAATTGAAGTGAACTTTTTGTAAAGGTGCGCTTGTTTTTTGTCTCTGGGAGAAGGAGAGACAAGATAGAGTGAGAAGAGACTGTAGTGTAATGCCCGCAGCTAAAAGCAACTGCGTGGGAACCTATACTCAAATATCACAATATTTTTCTATATCGCACAGACACAAACCCGCGATTTATCGCCAAGCCCTAGTTCATATACTGTATTCATGTTTAGATGAAGAACTAATCATAAACCTCGCAAAGAAAAATAGAGGTGGAACCAAGCGTCTTATCTTGCTATTTCCGGGTCTAAATTGGCTGTCAAAGCGGACCAACTTCAATTTACAATTTCTGCTCTCACCGGGATGCCGACGGATAAAATGTTTGTATATTCATGTTTAGATGAAGAATTAATCCTAATCCTCTATAAAAATAAAGTAGAGGTGGTACCAAGCTTGTTTTTTGCTATTTCCGGGTCTAAATTGGCTGTCAAAGCTGACCAACTTCAATTTACAATTTCTGCTCTCACCGGGATGACGACGGATAAAATGTTCGTATATTCATGTTTAGATGAAGAATTAATCCTGATCCTCTATAAAGATAAAGTAGAGGTGGTACCAAGCTTGTTTTTCGCTATTTCCGGGTCTAAACTGGCTGTCATAGCTGACCAATTTACAATTTCTCCTCTCACCGGGATGCCGACGGATAAGGTGTTCATATATTCAAGTTTACATGAAGAATTAATCGTAATCCTCGATAAAAAAAAATAGAGGTGGTACCAAGCATCTTTTTCGCTATTTCCGGGTCTAAATTGGCTGTCAAAGCTGACCAATTTACAATTTCTCCTCTCACCAGGATGCCGACAGATAAGATGTTCATATATTCACGTTTAGATGAAGAATTAATCATAAACCTCGCAAAGAAAAATAGAGGTGGAACCAAGCGTCTTATCCTGCTATTTCCGGGTCTATATTGGCTGTCAAAGCTGACCAACTTCAATTTACAATTTCTGCTCTCATCGGGATGCCAACGGATAAAATGTTCGTATATTCATGTTTAGATGAAGAATTAATCGTAATCCTCGATAAAAATAAAGTATAGGTGGTACCAAGCTTGTTTTTCGCTATTTCCGGGTCTAAATTGGCTGTCATAGCTGACCAATTTACAATTTCTCTTCTAACCGGGATGCTGACGGATAAGATGTCCATATATTCACGTTTACATGAAATATTAATCGTAATCCTCCATTAAAAAAAATAGAGGCGTACCAAGTATCTTTTTCGCTATTTCCGGGTCTAAATTGGCTGTCATAGCTGACCAATTTACAATTTCTCCTCTCACCGGGATGCCGACGGATAAGATGTTCATATATTCGCGTTTAGATGAAGAATTAATTGTAATCCTCGCAAAGAAAAATAGAGGTGGAATCAAGCGTCTTTTTTGCTATTTCCGGGTCTAAATTGGCTGTCATAGCTGACCAATTTACAATTTCTCCTCTCACCGGGATGCCGACGGATAAGGTGTTCATATATTCAAGTTTACATGAAGAATTAATCGTAATCCTCGATAAAAAAAAATAGAGGTGGTACCAAGCATCTTTTTCGCTATTTCCGGGTCTAAATTGGCTGTCAAAGCTGACCAATTTACAATTTCTCCTCTCACCAGGATGCCGACAGATAAGATGTTCATATATTCACGTTTAGATGAAGAATTAATCATAAACCTCGCAACGAAAAATAGAGGTGGAACCAAGCGTCTTATCCTGCTATTTCCGGGTCTATATTGGCTGTCAAAGCTGACCAACTTCAATTTACAATTTCTGCTCTCATCGGGATGCCGACGGATAAAATGTTCGTATATTCATGTTTAGATGAAGAATTAATCGTAATCCTCGATAAAAATAAAGTAGAGGTGGTACCAAGCTTGTTTTTCGCTATTTCCGGGTCTAAATTGGCTGTCATAGCTGACCAATTTACAATTTCTCCTCTAACCGGGATGCTGACGGATAAGATGTCCATATATTCACGTTTACATGAAATATTAATCGTAATCCTCCATTAAAAAAAATAGAGGCGTACCAAGTATCTTTTTCGCTATTTCCGGGTCTAAATTGGCTGTCATAGCTGACCAATTTACAATTTCTCCTCTCACCGGGATGCCGACGGATAAGATGTTCATATATTCGCGTTTAGATGAAGAATTAATTGTAATCCTCGCAAATAAAAATAGAGGTGGAACCAAGCGTCTTTTTTGCTATATCCGGGTCTAAATTCGCTGTAAAAATCTGGCCATTTTACAATTTTCTGCTGTCACAGTTCCCCTTTAAGAGTTGAAGTGGTTCCATGACCAATCTTGTCACTCAAAACACTCATGTCTTACATAAGTCTGGCCCATTAAAATTAATTCAAATCAATTTAATCCAAAAGCAGTTTTTTAACATGAGAAAAGAAAAAAATACTTTGTGAGAAAAAAAATTATTCATAAAACAATACAATAGTTCTACAAACAACTTAATTTGTTTTATGAAATAATATAATTCAAAGCATTTATTCCACCAGGATGTAGAGGACTTCAAATTTAATATTGGTTTGTTGTAATTGATGTCTTCCAGTCTAATCATAACCAACATGTACAAGGATGAATTGATTAATGTGGACAAGTTAAACAAGTTGAAAAACTTATTCGGGTGTTACCATTTAGTGGTCAATTGTACTGAATATGTACTGAACTGTGCAATCTACTAATAAAAGTTTCGATCAATCAATCAATCAAGCCAAGTTACCAGCAGGTCAGAAAGCTGGGATATCAGCAAGTAATGGCGTTAAAAAAAACCGTACATTCCGAGTTATGCTATCCCTTCCAATTAGAGTAGTGGGGGAGAGGAGTGGACATTTTTCAGGAGAGTTAATTTAGTGCGATAAAATGACTATGATTGGTATTGAATTGGTAATCAGAGTTATTCTATTATGCATGGCTGTCATGTATTTCTGTGTGTGCAGAGAGTCAGGCGGCAGCGCGGGCAAGAGGCAGCTCCGCAGGTCAGCATTCAGCAGCCGCAACCAGTATCAGTGGGATGAGCTTAACAGAGGCACAGCAGATTCTCAACGCCTTTTCATTAAACGCAGAGGAAATCCAGAAGGTGAAAAACACACTATCAACATGTCTGCTAATTTTGGCCCCAACATAAGTGCAAACCAACACAAGGAAGGTGCAATGACAAGATGATATACCATCTGTAAGAAAGGTTTTTATGCACATTTGAGCACACAAGTTCAGTTATTTCCAATGATATAAATAATACATTCCATCTTCAAACATTTTATTAATTTTGGCATTCATTCCAGTAAAAAAGTTAACCCCTGTTGACAATACACAGTATAAATTTGATGTCCAGATCCTATATTGATATTGGAAAATGTAGATAATAGACTTCCTTTTATTTTTAGACTTCCTTTTATTGTCATTCAAATTTGAACTTTACAGTACAGATAAGAACAACATTTTGTTGCTTTACCTCGTTGTAGTTCAGGATAAAAGAGCAATAAGGTGCAGATATAAATAAATAGATTACTGTACAGATAAATATATTTCACTTTTATGAATGTATGTTATATTGTCTTTCTATTCCATCAAGTTAATCTGTTTTTGGGGGGAATTAAAAAAAAAATTTGTTTATTTTTTTTCTTCGGTCAATGGTCAACCAAATAAACAAACAGTTGTACATTCATAGATTGAAAATGAAAATGTTGCAGACCGAAAGGGTTTAGGCTGAAGTTAAACACTTATTGCGCCTAACCCTATAAACAATATCAAGTACAAAATTAACTTCCGAAAATTATGAAATGTCCTTTGCACAACATATTATAAATACACATTACACACAACATGAACGTAGTTCAATTATATGCACAGTAAAGGCATGTGTAATATCCCCGTACACGTATTAAACCTTTGCACCAATTATATACTACCGGTATATTTAAAAACAATTATACTTCCATTATTATTTATAGCCCACATTTAGTTTTTAATTAACATTGATCATAGTTTTAACTACAATGTTGATTCAAGAGTGGTATATTTTTCCAAGACATTGGTCTTAAAGTGTTTTTTAAATGGAATCGAGGGGATTGTTATGATGCGTTCAAGAGTCTTATGGCCTGAAGCAGAAGCTGTCACAGAACCTGAAGGTTTTGCTACGGAGGCTGCGGAACCTCTTTCTAGAGTCCATCAGTGAAAACCAGTCCTTGGTGGGGTTGGGAGGAGTCTCTCCAGATTTGGTCCGATACCAACAAATAAACATGCCATCTTGCATGTAATATCTCCGATAAAAGCAGTACTAAGGCTACTAGTTGCTAGGCTAAAGAGCTAGACATAACTTTATAACGCAACTGTCTTTAATCAAAAAAAGTTTCAGTCATACACACAAATAAGTAGTAAACAAATATATTACTTTCAAATACAGATTTTCAGAGATAGAATCGTACAAGAAAGTATCCACTAACATGTGTATGGAAGATTAAATTTACTGTCAGGACTTTAAATTAGTGTGACCACTAGGTGTCGCCAAAGAACTAATCACTACTCCGCTTTAAATTTTAGGACACCATATGTCTGTTATAAGGTTGGTATTTTTCATACCTACTATTGTTCTCTGAATAATTTGAGTTGATCAAGTTTTTTCCAATATTCCACATTACAAAATACTAAAAAATGTACTATGGTTCGTGCTGATATTATATCACATTATTATTGGAATTGGCCGATATATAAGGCTCCAATATTGATATCGGAACACCCCTTGCAAAAATGATAAAACCCTCAGTCTTAAGTTGAACGGCAAAAGTTCACAACAGTAAGAAAATAAAACCAGAATAGCACACTTCCTTACACAGGACTCTTCCTCTATATGGAACTACCTTTTTGAGGCTGTTTCTTTTTTTTGGGGATTGGACACGTCTTTGAAAAAAGCCAAATGTACAGTACATACAGAGACAATCATTTGATGCTCTTGGGAGGTATTGTTCAGTCTTATGTGGTTTTAGAGCGAGCTAAGTCAATGTAATTATTTCAAGCTAACACTGTATATTTTATGTATGTTCCAGAACTATGAACATCTTTTCAAAGTGAATAGTACAGCGGTGGGTGGTTCCTTTTATCTACAATCAAAAGTAAGTATTCATTTGCTGACGTTCTCGCCGTTGCTATGGTTACATTGCCTTCAACCTTGTTGTCAAATGCACGTCTGGCAGCTTGCCTTAGAATACTGAAGCAATCATTAAAACAGGCATGTTCAAATTATATGTACAAAAAAATTGTGAATCGGACCATAAAAAACACCCCTTTGTTTTCCTGCCACCAACCTAATCCCCCTCCCGTCCCATTGTTCGCATGTCATTCTGTTAGAAATCTCAACGTCTTAAGTCACCATCGTGACTTTCTGTCTGTACGCAGGTGTTTCGGGCTAAAGAGCGTCTAGATGAGGAACTTAATATTGAGGCACAACAAAAGGGGGAGTCACAGCAAAGCACGGAAACATGATTTACTGTATGAAAAACAACCATAGGTCTTCACCCCTCCCATACCCCAACACCTTGTAAATTATCCCCAATAAATGTTGTCCTTTCTTTACCTTTCTACTGTTTGCGTTTTATGTTCAAAACAGCAGGATAATTATTTGCAGAATGATACAAAAGTATACAAAAACTACAATACATTTTTTGTCATTGTTCAAAAAATAAAGGCAAAATATGACCAGAAAAACATATTTTTATAAGCATGACTTAATTGTTACATGGAAAAGGTATTTTGCAGGAAGTCTCGAGAAAGAAATGACAACTAATCGTACCACAAAGTTGTAGTTTAGATGTAAGATGATTGTTTTCCACAAGAATAAAGAGAACAATTGTGTAGAAATAATGTGAGGAACATTTTATCCTGTAAGAACTTAATGTTATAGTAAAAATAAAGAAAAAGATAAGAACCAAGTCATCATTTTGAAAATATATTTTTAACATGGGGAATAGTGGTCATTTAATGCTAGTAAAGTCATATTTGTAAAACAGTCCCACAATGAGAAAAAGTTGAATTATTTAAATGAGTCAATATTATAAGGCTTAAAGGCTTACTGAAATTAGATTTTCTTATTTAAACGGGGATAGCAGGTCCGTTCTATGTGTCATACTTGATCATTTCGCGATATTGCCATATTTTTGCTGAAAGGATTTAGTAGAGAACATCGACGATAAAGTTTGCAACTTTTGGTCGCTAATAAAAAAGCCTTGCCTTTACCGGAAGTAGCAGACGATGTGCGCGTGACGTCATGGGTTGTAGGACTCCTCACATTGTTTATAATATGAGCCTCCAGTAACAAGGGCTATTCGGACCGAGAAAGCGACAATTTTCCCATTAATTTGAGCGAGGATGAAAGTTTCGTGGATAAAGAAAGTTAGATTGAAGCAAAAAAAAAAGAAAAGCGGCGGCAGTGGGACCGTTTCAGATGTAATTAGACACATTTAATAGGATAATTCTGGAAGATCCCTTATCTGCTTATTGTGTTAATAGTGTTTTAGTGAGATTGTAAAGTCATACCTGAAAGTCGGATGGCTGCGGTGAACGCCAGTGTCTCTCAGAGAAGCCAATGGAGGAGCCAAGATCACAGCTGCCTTTTTGAGCTGCAGGAGGAAGTCCCATAATCCACTGAAGTCTCCTGTAAGAGCCGACTTAATATCACAATTTTCCCATCCAAAAACTCGCTGGTTGACGTAGAGAAACATGTTCGCTTGACCGCTCTGTGTTAAAGCTTCACAACAAACAAAGACACACAGGCTGTGTTTCGGTGTTAAAGGCAGCTGCAATCCACCGCTTTCCACCAACAGCATTCTTCTTTATAGTCTCCATTATTAATTGGACAAATTGCAAAAGATTCAACAACACATATGGTCAAATTACTGTGTAATTATGCTATGAAAAGACACGACTTTTAGCCGTGTGTGGTGCTGGGCTATAATGTCCCCTCCAACCCGAGACGTTACAAACACGCGTCATCATTCCGCGACGTTTTCAACAAGAAACTCCGCGGGAAATTTAAAATTGCAATTTAGTAAACTAAACCGGCCGTATTGGCATGTGTTGCAATGTAATATTTCATCATTGATATATAAACTATCAGACTGCGTGGTCGATAGTAGTGGGTTTCAGTAGGCCTTTAAACCCAGTGTTGTGTAGTAGCTTGTTACATGTAGCAAAGCCACATAGCTTAACTACATTTCCCAGTAGCTTTGCTGCTTTTTCAATCAAACGATCAAAGTATATTTATATAGCCCTAAATCGCGATTTCCGTTGCTTTATTTTTTCACCATTGTAGCGGGTAGCTTTGCTGCAAAGCTACCCGCTACAAAAGAAGAGAAAGAAAAGAGAAAAATGGACGAGTGCAACTCCACAGACAGGGGACAAAATTATACGGGAAAAAAAGCAATGGTGATTGGTTGGTTTACATATACGAAAACCCACAATGATTGTTTGGTTTACTATGATGAGTCACGATTGGTTAAGATTAGGGCAAAACATTTAGGACCGGCCAATCAGAGGCAAGATCATCGAACCAGGAAAGGAAATCCCAACAGACACGCACATCCCAAATGACGACGAGGGAGTCGGAGAAGAGAAGAGAGAATATTCAAACGGGCAATTTAAAAATTTTAATATTCTTTTAACGATACAGACGATGTCCAGGAATCCCACAATGTGGCTACTTGGCCACATTTGGACAAATGTATGCTTTTGGAAAAACAATGTCCGAAATATCCATTTTAGTTGTTTACCTTGTAACCCCAATCAAAACTGCTCTCGACATGGAAGACATGGAACACACATTAAGGTGAGTTAAGTTCAAACTATTATCAACTGTTCCCAAACAACACTCAAGTCATTGTTGTATGTCAAGCTATAGATAGATGCTGTTTTTATTTACTATTGGTAGAGAAAATGAATAACATTATAAGGTTTGGCCGAAGAAAATGAGAAGGGGTTGTAGCTGAGTCTGTGGTCCATCCTGGGTCGTGATAGGGCACTGGTCTCTACCAAACATCAACTGGACATGACCTGCAATTCAATAGTAGTAACACATAATCACAGTAATTATGATGTGCTGTGTAATAAAGGCAATATAATATGATCTCTGACATTTATCCAGCTAATTGAGCTGCCAAAATGTCCAGAAAAGAGCAAGCTACTAAACCCATTCAAGTCAATTGGGACCACAGCTGCGACTAGTTTCACTAGCACCCCTTTTGAGACAGAAAATGGATTCAAACTGCAATTCAATCATATTAACACATAATCACAGTAATTATGATGTGGTGAATAGTAGAGGCAATATAATATAATCTCTGACATTTATCCAGCTAATAGAGCTGCCAAAACGTCCAGAAAAGAGGGAAGTAGTAAGCCCATTCCAAGTCAATAGGGACCACAGCTGTGCTACTGGTCGCAATTAGTCTCACTAGCGCTCCTGGTGGTAGGGACCACTGTTCTCTTCCACAGTGGTTCTCAAATGGGGGTACGTGTACCCCTGGGGGTACTTGAAGGTATGCCAAGGGGTACGTGAGATTTTTTTTTAAATATTCTAAAAATAGCAACCATTCAAAAATCCTTTATAAATATATTTATTGAATAATACTTCAACAAAATACTAATGTAAGTTCATAAACTGTGAAAAGAAATGCAACAATGCAATATTCAGTGTTGACAGCTAGATTTTTTTGTGGACATGTTCCATAAATATTGATGTTAAAGATTTATTTTTTTGTGAAGAAATGTTTAGAATTAAGTTCATGAATCCAGATGGATCTCTATTGCAATCCCCAAAGCCAATTTTAATTCTAAGAGAAACAAAACTCAAATAGAATTTGAAAATTCAAGAAAATATTTTAAAGACTTGGTCTTCACTTGTTTAAATAAGTTCATTTATTTTTTTACTTTGCTTCTTATAACTATCGGAAAGACAATTTTAGAGTAAAAAATACAACCTTGAAAATGATTTTAGGATTTTAAAACCCATATACCTTTTTACCTTTTAAATTCCTTCCTCTTCTTTCCTGACAATTTAAATCAATGTTCAAGTATTTTTTTTTTATTATAAAGAATAATAAATACATTTTAATTTATTTCTTAATTTTAGTTTCTGTTTTTTCGACGAAGAATATTTGTGAAATATTTCTTCAAACTTATGATTGAAATTCAAAAACATTATTCTAGAAAATCTGTAGAATCAAATTTAAATCTTACTTCGAAGTCTTTTGAATTTCTTTTAAAATGTTTGTTCTGGAAAATCTAAAAGAATTAATGATTTGTCTTCGTTAGAAATATAGCTTGGTCCAATTTGTTATATATTCTAACAAAGTGCAGATTGGATTTTAACCTATTTAAAACATGTCATCAAAAATATATATTTATTGTGAGAAATCATTAAGATGATCAGTGTTTCCACAAAGATAAATATCATTAATTATTAATAATAACATAGAGTTAAAGGTAAATTGAGCAAATTGGCTATTTCTGGCAATGTATGTAAGTGTGTATCAAACTGGTAGCCCTTCGCATTAATCAGTACCCAAGAAGTAGCTCTTGGTTTCAAAAAGGTTGGTGACCCCTGGAATAGACAAACTGAGCATTCTTTTTCTTTCTTGGTGTAAAGTTGTACATTTAAATATTTATATACTGTAATGTCGTTTTTTTGTAGCAAGCTCCTTTTGTTGTGTAGCTTGTAGTGTAGCTTTCTACAATTTTCTGGGGATAGCTTCACCTGTAGTTTAGCTACAATTAATCCAGGGTAATTTGTAGCTTAGTTTACTATATTTTCCAAGTAATTTGCTCATCAGTTGAAGTTTATTCTCATATTATTGTGACCACGAAAGGGACAAGCGGTAGAAGATGGATGGATGATTACAACCAAGTTTTTACCTCTTTTTTTTTATATATTGGACTTAATAATACATTTGTTTATTCATGTCCAATTAACGATTAACGAGGGATGACTATATTGCACATTAACCATAATTGAGGCACACTAGTAGCATTAATTTATCTCAAGTTAGTTGTTTCACTTCCATTGTATTGTAACACAAAAGTGAGAGTTGTCTGTTGACCAATCCAGAGACAGGTGTGCAGCCTGCTCTTTTTATCGGATGTATTTCAAATAGAAACAAGATGGAAACACACCACATGTATCCAATGCATCTTTATTAAACAGTTTCCTTTTCATTGACCTTATTACCAATACTGTGATAAAAATCCTCTAAAACAGGAGAACATGGCTGTATTGCAGCGGTTGGAAACTTTTTTTTTTATGCATCTCTAAAATTCTTGCATGTTCCACCACAGAACATGAAACCAGGGAAAAAAAATATATCTCATTAAATATTTTACCATAGATTGTTTACGTCTATATTTTAACTACAAAAGGCACTTGGAAAAATGAAAATACTGACAGAATATCTCAAACATGTGCAAAGAAAAAAAAAACTCAGAACAGGCCTCAACTGGCCTTAGTCTTATCTTGTATGAACTCATTTTGTGCAACACTGTAGCACTTCAGTCAATGGCACCCCCTTTTTTTGGAAAATGACACTGACCAATCTTGTGAACACAACCAGCATTGTGGGAGAACCTTTCAAATCCCCTGGAGTGTGTACAGTACCGCATTTCTATGGTTTACATTTTAGCCTCAAGTTGCTTTAACGGTTGATGCTAAGTGATTAAAGCTCTACACTGAGGAAAGAGCCTCCCACAATATATGACGGGATCAAAAGTGCAGTTTACAGAGCTCAAAGGGTTATTATTATTATTAATGCATTCCTGGAACATAGAGCTTATTTAATATTGAAGCAATGTGAACCCCTACGAGGATTCGTGTCACGTTAGCCAGCTCTCTGCTGCCAGACTCAGCCTGTCCTCAGCTTCAACCTGAAGAGGAGAGCTGCCGCATCTATGGGATTGACTGTTGCCATGGAAACATCTATCCTACTTAGCATCAGCTGTTTCGGATGACATCAGTCTGGAATTCTGTTTATACTCTGAGGAGAGTGAAGATGGACAGTAGTTTGGGGGTTTAATGTTTTGCAAAATGGCCTTGAAGTTCCCTTTTATAGACAAATGTTTATGTTTCTTCTAATTTCTGTTAATTCCAATATACTGAATTCATTTACAAGCCAGACCCCAAGAAGACCAGTTCATCCCCTTTTGTCTAAAGAGTCATCCTGGACAGCAGAGGAGCTTAGGTCAGAGCAGCTTTCACAGAACACAAGAAGCAAAATTCAACATCAGATTTAAAAAAAAATGTCTCGTCCAAACACATACAAACAAAAATATAGGACTGATTTGAGTTGTACAAAGTGGATGTCGGCCATGAGAAGACTGCCAACTGGGCAGATGGGAGAGGATAGGATGTCTGAAGAAGTCTCTTGAGGGAATGTTCCTTGTGTTGATCCTCTCCTACCTCCCGCAACTAAAACTGACACTTGTTACAGAACTGATTTGATGATCAGCATTAAGTGCATGACGACTGCTAGAAAAAATTTCATTAAGACTTTATTTGACCCTTAATGGACAATAAAATGAGGCAGTTTAACATAGTGTGGCTTCATTGTCAGTCCAGCTGTAGTTGGCACTAAGTGTCTGGACTCCCCGAAACACAATTTACCTTTTCTGGGTATTTTTGGCACACAGGATAAAACTCTTAACTAAAGTGAAGCTTTTACTGGAGGGCCATCTGTTTTCCGCAACTGGTTTTTCAGCCCGGTGGCTCTTTAAAAGAAAACAAGACAGCAGTGTTTATCACCACACTGGCCCTTTTCATACGCAAACTGGCGGTGTTGATTCAATCGCAGGCAAGCAGCTGGACAATCCAAGAGTCAATGCTGTGCCAGTTCAATCCAACGGGGTGTTTTTGTGCCTACTTCCGCCACATGGTGGAGCCATACACAGCAGTGCCCTCCAAAAGAGGAAGTGATTATTAATCTCTATCAGGTGACGTAACACCGTCTGTCTTCAGATAGCTCTACAAGCTGCAGGTCTGCTAACATTCTTGTCTGTGTTGGTCAGCCTCCCCGAAACGGGGACAGATTGTCGGAGGGAAAAAAAAGAACTCGCTCCTCCCAAAGGGTAGCAAGAGTTTAGCAGCAGTTTTGAGGTTTTTATGACGATAACAAGTTAAGTGCTGTGTGTAACTAAACTGTTAAGATCACTTGCTTTGGTCTGGCAAGCTTGTCTTATAAAAAGCCTGCAAGTTATCAGTTTGAAATAATAAACACTGATGGTGCGTCATAGTGTTTCTCTGCAGGGTTGCCCATCTCACTGCTTGGCGAGAGGCACACATTCGATAAACTTTTTATAAATACTTGACTGCCACGTTTATAGGCTCTGTCCACGGACCCAACAAAGGAATGGATAACGTATAAAATAAGACTTGTGTGATACAAACAGAGCTTGAGCCACCAACAACAAAAGAGGCCTGCGTTCTAAAATTGATCATACAATGTAGTGTAAGTACGTATGTAATCTTAAGTGTCAACTCTTTGAACCTATTGTGTGAGCTGATCCCCCTTCACTGCCCGTACCCTCACTAAGGCGTTCACCCTCCCATCCTGACCCCCTGAGCTCTTCTGGAATGTGTGTGTGTGTGTGTGTGTGTGTCAGTTGACCACAGCTGGCTTGAGCACCACAGTGCCTGGGGGGATGACCACCCATGACAAGGGATCATGAGACCCTCCTGTGGAAAGGTTAAGCACCCGCCCTGTCACCTCGTTCTCAGCCTCCTCCCCTCGGGCCTTCCTGGGGACTCTGCGCTCGGCAGTCGCCCCCAGCACAGGAACCATGCCCAGAGTTGAGGAGGCGAACGCTGGGGAGAGCATGGGCGACTTGGCAAGGCCTAGTGGAGAGCCGTTGTAAGTAAGGACAGACGTGCCTCCCAGTCCACCTGGAGGAGAGTTAGGGCAACCCAATGTGCTGAGGTCCAAGGGCCGAGGACTGAGAGGGGACAATGGCAGAGAGCCACCCAAGCCCTGAAGAGCGTGGGCTCCCAGGAGAGCAGCAGCCGCCGCCCCCGGGAAAATAATATGAGCCCCACTCATGTAGGACATATCTGAATCCTTCCCCAATGCGCCAGCAAAACCTCCGCTTTGACTCCCCTTCAGCAAGGACCCCACCCCGCCCGGCGAGCCCTGCTCCTGAGCCACAAAGTGACCGTGGGCCTTGATGTGCTTGCGTAGAGAACTGGGGTCTGTGTAGCGCTTCAGGCATCCCGCCATCTTGCAGTAGTAGGGCTTGTCCACGTAGTGTGTGCGCGTGTGTTTGAAGCGGTCACTTGAGTTGGAGTAGCGCTTGTTGCAGCCCTCATACGGACAAATGTAGGGCTTCTCGCCTGCAGGAAGAGATGGATGCTTTATGTCATCAGCATCACATTTATTGGCCAAGTATGTTTAACACACAAGAAATTTGACTAAGTAGACTGCTCTCTTTGTTCAATGCAAGAATCAAAGAAAAACTCAACAACTACGATAGAGCACAGTACTGCGGCGGCCACTCCTTAGTATAAAAACAAGAACACAAGAACTTTAAAGGAGCACAGAGCTGAGGAAACAATCTGCACCTTCAAACGTGCTATTTCTACATAGAGCTTCAAAATTAAAATCCTCCTCAAACATGTTGACCGGGCCTCCACCACCACTGACCTGTGTGTGAGCGGTTGTGTATCTTGAGGTTCTCGAGACGGGAGAAACTCTTGTTGCATGTTGGACAACGGTGAGGCTTCTCGTTGGTGTGCGTACGGATGTGGATGAGCATCTTGTACCTGCACAACATCAGTCTCCAGCTCAGCTCCTTATAGAGTTCACCCTGATCGTGTACCTTACCTTGCGTTGAAGCCCCTCCCATTGCGAGCGCAGCCCTCCCAGTGGCAGCAGTACCCCGAATCCTTCTCTGGCTTGACGTGGAAGTCATTGACATGGTCCACCAGATCTTGAAGAGAGTCAAACAGCAGGTGGCACTGTTGGAAAAAGAAGGGTTCAAGTCACTCATTTTCCCTCCGAGGCTCCTTCTGCAGTTTCTGTGCGTCACCTTCTTCCAGTGGCAAGCCAGTTGTTCATCCGCAGAGAGGTCCGGGGAGGCCCTTTTGTCACTCATCTGGCCAATGAACATGGAGGACGGCAGGTGAAGTCCCGTCCCGGCTCCGATTGGAATGAAGAATTGAAAGGCTTGCGAGAGCTGAGAACTCTGTGGAACAGAATCCACAAGGACAAAAGCAAGATCATCAAGGTGTAGACCTGTTGATCGCTCACTTCCAACTTAGAAGAACGCTTGGTGAAAAGGATGGACGGGACTGGTCTAATCATATTATGATGGTGCTGATGATGAGACGCGAAAAGTGTTGTGCTTTTCTTCATTGTCTCCCTTAAAAACACATATTGCCCTTCCTCCTGTCGTCTCTTGCTGTGCTTGACAAAACCACCCCACTTCCTTTCACTCCGTGTGAAAGCTGCGAGATTCTCCGAACCTCAGCTGGGTGCACACTCCTAGGACACAGAATAGTGTAGCTTGTCTGGGTTGTTATGTGCGAGGGAGTAAGACGGAGAGACAGTGTCCTACTTGCAACGGCGTGGGGTCAACTTAAGTACAAGGATGAGAGCTAGTGTCTCGGTGCGATGCAGGGGCGGGTGAATGCTTCCAGCCAGCTTGTCTCAATTCAATTGGGAGTCAAATGAATTAGTCCGCATGTGGCTGTACCTTGTTCTAAATCCAATTATAGACACACGCGCGCTTCATACCAGTGAGTGCATGAACAAAGAAGTGTGTATAAATATATACGTATATATATCCAACTACTCCCTCAGACACACACCCTTTGCAGGCCATCATTTTATTAAGCCACAGTTAGTTAAGTTGGTACCGTCTGGAATGATTAATTTTAATTGGCCTTGTGTCGCCACCATAGGGTGTGTAAGCTGCTTAATAGCGTGATATGTCGGTATATCACACTTGTGTAGTACAGCCGTCTCTCGCAACATTGTACTTCGAATATTGCTGCTTAAATACATCAGTCATTTTTTTAAGCATATTGTACTTTTTTTAGGGACTAAATGAAGTTTTACTTATGTATTACAGTGCAGTATTTGTCTTATGTTGTATTACCATATTTTCCGGACCATAGGCCGCACTGCCGATGAATGGTCTTTTAGATCTTTTTTCATATAAAAGGTGCACCGGATTATAGGGCGCATTAAAGGAGTCATATATATTTTTTTTTATTAATTGAAATCTTGTGGTCTACATAACATGTAATGGTGGTTCTTTGGTCAAAATTTTGCATAAATGACGTTTTACAGATCATATTCAAGCCGCTTTCTGACAGTTTCTTCTGGGTGCGCCGTTTTGTGGTCAGTCTTATTTACCTGGCTCACCTTCGGCAGCGTCTTCTCCCCGTCATCTTAGTTGTAGCGGTGTAGCGTGCAAGGACGGGAGTGGAAGAAGTGTCAAAAGATGGAGCTAACTGTTTTAATGACATTCAGACTTTACTTAAATCAATAACGGAGCAGCATCTTCTCATCCGGCAACAACAACACCGGAAATGTGTCCCGTGAAAAACAGTCCGACCGGAACTCTAATAACTAAAGTTCCTTGGGTGAATAATTCACCCAATTATTAGCTCTTTTACGGTGAGTTTACTGACAGATATAAGTAAGAACTTTACACTGCTTTATATTAAAAATGGCAACACCAGAGAATGAATGTCCCATAAAAAGAAGATAGAGAAAAATTAGATGTCTGCACAGACAGCAAAGGTGGACAGATTTATGCAGATCACAAATACAGATCAGCAGGTTAAAAAAGTTGCTTTTGCATAATATTGCGAAACAAAACGCCAGATAATGTCTTACCTTATACACACACTATAATAATACTTGTATCCATCCATCCATTTTCTACTGCTTATTCCATTTGAGGTCAGGGGGGGCGCAGGTGCCTATCTCAGCTACAATCGGGCGGAAGGCGACTTTACACCCTGGACAAGTCGCCACCTCATCGCAGGACCAACACGGATAGACAGACAACATTCACACTCACATTCACATAATACTCGTATGTTGAAGGAGAGTGTTGCCCAAGGTGTACCCCGCCTTCTGCCCGATTGTAGCTGGATGGATGGATGTTGAAGCACATCAAACGGTGCAGCCTACACTTATCTCTTATGTTTGACTGCCATCTACTGGTCACACTTATCATTACACCATGTACCAAATAAAATTGCTTTGAGGTGGGTAAACTCAACCAAACTTATTCCTTACATTAAGTGCACTGTCGAGTTTTGAGGGAATGAAGGATTTTAAGTGCGCCTTACAGTCCGGAAAATACGGTACTTCCATTACAACTGGCAAATAAACGTAAATAAGTCCGCTGACAATTAGGTCAAAAGGAGCTCTTCTATTAAAGTTAAAGTTAAAATTATTCCGGCCATTAGGCTCTAAAAAAAAAAGATTAATATTAATCAAATAATTGCATTATTGTTATAAAAAGTACTAACGCAGACAAACGTATTTTTAGCAACGCATTGATCAGGGAGATGTTGCTGTATTGACATACTGTGAGCCGGCCGGTGTACTGCTACTGCCGTGCAGATTGCATCTCAGCTGGTTAAAAGTAATTCTGGATGATAAATCATGCCTCTCACTTCTATATTAGGAGGATATAGCCTGAGAAGTTGTTTATTCGGGGACGTCCAACTTATACCGGGAGATGTAGACAAAGACACAAGCACCTGCAGCAACTTTTCCTTTTAACCCTTCTTGTAGATTATAGTTAATTCATCTAAACAGGAATATATGAACATCCTATATGTTGGTATCCCAGCAAGAGCAGATATGTACAGTAAGTGATTGTTTTATTATGTTTGTAGTTTGTATGTCTTGTTTAACAAAATAACTAAAACTTAGAGATAATCCTCCTTATATTTGTGTTAAAAATATAATGTTCTGGATCATAATTTTTCCTAAAGTAATCATTGTTGTAATCTCATGAAATCTGCAAGATGAGCAGTGTTGTTGTTGGCGAAGGGAATTGTGGTCCTCCTGGGTATGTCTCGTGACCTCGACTTGCTCATCTCTCAAAATGGCTCGGGTATCAATCAGATTTATATTATTTTGATCATATATATTTAGTCGCAAACTTTGTAAGTCTTGCTGTTATAAATTAGAAATGGTCAAACATTTGCATACACTTGTGAATGATAATGTCATGGCTTTCTTGAGTTTCCAATCATTTTTACAACTCTTATTTTTTTTTTTTTGTAATTGGAGCACATACTTGTTGGTCACAAAAAACATTTTCCTACTGATCGTGGCAATGACAAAACTGTGCCATGCACTTCATACGTACGAACAATTGTCTGCAATGTTGGTACTTTAAGTTGCTTTGAAATGGCTCCAAGTGACTTTCCTGACTTGTTCAAGTCAATGATTCGTTTTTTTCAGATCTGTGCTGAGTTCCTTACACTTTCCCATTGTCGCGTCTGTCATGGACTCTAATGACTGCATCACATGAGCACTATTTAAATGGCCTCCGAGAAGTTAACAGGTGTCATCATTCATAATCACTCACATGAAGTTAAGAGGCCATGCCATGAAGCTAATTTGATTTGATTGTAACTTTTTTACATCACCAAAATTGATGGTGTACAGTGGGGCAAAAAAGTATTTAGTCAGCCACTGATTGTGCAAGTTCTCCCACTTTAAATGATGACAGAGGTCTGTAATTTTCAACATAGGTACACTTCAATTGTGATAGAAAAAATGTGAAAAAAAATCCAGGAATTCACCATTGTAGGAATTTTAAAGAAGTTATTTGTAAATTATGGTGGAAAATAAATATTTGGTCAACCATTCAAAGCTCTCACTGATAGGAGTTTTTGGCTCAAAATTCCACGATACATGGCCACATTCATTCTTTCCTTAACACGGATCAATTGTCCTGTCTCCTTAGCAGAAAAACAGCCCCAAAGCATGATGTTTCCACCCCTATGCTTCACAGTAGGTATGGTGTTCTTGGGATGCATCTCAGTATTCTTCTTCCTCCAAACACAACGAGTTGAGTTTATACCAAAATGGATACATGGATGATACAGCAGAGGATTGGGAGAAGGTCATGAGGTCAGATGAAACCAAAATAGAACTTTTTGGTATAAACTCAACTCGTCGTGTTTGGAGGAAGAAGAATACTGAGTTGCATCCCAAGAACACCATACCTACTGTGAAGCATGGGGGTGGAAACATCATGCTTTGGGGCTGTTTTTCTGCTAAGGGGACAGGACGATTTGATCCGTGTTAAGGAAAGAATGAATGTGGCCATGTATCGTGAGATTTTGAGCCAAAACCTCCTTCCATCAGTGAGAGCTTTGAATGGTTGACCAAATACTTACTTTCCACTATAATTTACAAATAAATTCTTTGAAATTCCTAAAATGTGAATTCCTGGATTTGTTTTCCATATTCTGTCTCTCACAGTTGAAGTGTACCTATGATGAAAATTACAGACCTCTGTCATCATTTTAAGGGGGAGAACTTGCACAATCGGTGGCTGACTAAATACTTTTTTGCCCCACTGTATGTTGCTGTATGTATACTTTTGACCCAGCAGATTTGGTCACATTTTCAGTAGACCCATAATAAATACATAAAAGAACCAAACTTCATGAATGTTTTTTGTGACCAACAAGAATGTGCTCCAATCACTCTATTACAAAAAAATAAGAGTTGTAGAAATGATTGGAAACTCAAGACAGCCATGACATTATGTTCTTTACAAGAGTGTGTAAACTTATGACCACGACTGTGCGTATTATGATAAAAGCTTCAATATAGAGGCAACTTGTTTACCACAATACTGGTACTTTTAAAAAAAGATTTTTTTTAATACACCCACCGCTGAAGTAACATAGTTGCCATTGGTCATCTCTGGCGAGGTTGGGGTGTGCCGTAGGGAGGAGGGTGACATGCTCAGATCCACTGCCGGCGAGGCGGGGGTGTCTGTTCGGTCATGCACACCTGGGACGCACCGTAGAAAAATACACAGAAGTAAGAGGACCGTGGTCATGTCGATGGCAATGTTATCCACCTGTGTACGGGGACGCCGGGGAGGCGGGTTCCATGACCGCCGTTCCGTCATCGGCCATGCGGAGATGACGAGCTTGTTTGAGAAACAAAGGAGATAGAGGGGGCGAGCGAAGCCCTCGGTCCTGCCCATTATTCCGCCGGGGGAGCTTCAGGTCCAGGGGCTCATCCACGGAAAGCATGACCACACCTGCACAAACAAGCAGAAGAGGAGCCGAGTCAGAACCGAGGACGATAAAGAAACATCACATACACAATGAAATATAAGTTGTCAGGGGAAGAACATCTGAAAGCCTCTTGAATTCCAATGTCCCACTGGGCAAGCATTTTTCTCCTACAATCGTAAACTGGAACACTGAGTAAGCGGCAGAAAAATAAACAGTGCCCCTCTCCCCCCCTACCCTTTTCCCATTTTGACCTTTACTCGCCGCCCTTCCTGAGGAATGTCTACAATCCGATCCAGATGGTCATCCTCACTGCCAACACTGGGCCACAGCACCCTGTCATATCAACCTACCAACCCCACAGCGAGCACCTTAAGACCCCCGCAGACCTTTCAGACCCCCACCGGTAACAACCCGCCCCCTCTCCCCGCCAGGCTTTTGAGCCCAGCTGCACTAACTCCACCTCCTACTACCCCTAAACACACTGACCTCTAGACCCAGCCTGAGGGGCGATACATCTCGCTGTCACACACAAGTTGTTCCTCAACCATGGACCAGAATCTCAACAATAACTTTACAACTCAACACTGAATATTATGGTCGACAATATTTTGGTAGTTAGCGAGATCTATGTATGTACAGTCGTGGTCATCAGGCATGCCTCTTCACTCATTATTTCAGTTTAAAGGCCTATTGAAATGAGATTTTCTTGTTTAAACGGGGATAGCAGGTCCATTCTATGTGTCATACTTGATCATTTTGCGATATTGCCATATTTTTGCTGAAAGGATTTAGTAGAGAACATCGACGATAAAGTTCGCAACTTTTGGTCGCTAATAAAAAGGCCTTGCCTGTACCGGGAGTAGCAGACGATGTGCGCGTGATGTCCCGGGTTGTAGGGCTCCTCACATTGTTTATCATCATAGCCACCAGCAGCACGTGCAATTTGGACCGAGAAAGCAACAATTTCCCCATTAATTTGAGCGAGGATGAAAGATTTGTGGATGAGGAAAGTCAGAGTGAAACACTAAAAAAAAAAAGGAAAGAAAAGGCGACTGCTCCAGGCGACGGCAGTGTGAGCGATTCAGATTTTATTAAACACATTTACTAGGATAATTCTGGAAAATCCCTTATCTGCTTATTGTGTTAATAGTGTTTTAGTGGGACTATAAAGTCATACCTGAAAGTCGGAGGGCTGCGGTGAACGCCGGTGTCTGTGAGAAAAGCTAATGGAGGAACTAAGATCACAGCTGCCTACAGGAGGTCGCATACTCCACTGAAGTCTCCGGTGAGAGTTGACTTAATATCACAATTTTCCCATCCAGAAACTTGCTGTTTGACATAGAGAAACATGTTCGCTTGACCGCTCTGTGTTAAAGTTTCGCAACAAACAAAGAGACACCGGCTGTGTTTCGGTTGCTAAAGGCAGCTGCAATACACCGCTTTCCACCAACAGCGTTCTTCTTTATAGTCTCCATTATTAATTGAACAAATTGCAAAAGATTCAGCAACACAGATGTCCAAATTACTGTGTAATTATGCGATGAAAAGAGACGACTTTTAGCCGTAAGAGGTGCTTGGCTAATATGTCCCCTCCAACCCGAGACGTCACGAGTCACGTTTTCAACAGGATACCTCGCGGGAAATTTAAAATTGCAATTTAGTAAACTAAAAAGGCCGTATTGGCATGTGTTGCAATGTTAATATTTCATCATTGATATATAAACTATCAGACTGCGTGGTCGGTAGTAGTGGGTTTCAGTAGTGGGTTTCGTGTGTGTACACACACACACACACACACACATGAATTAAGACCTAATATACTGAAATAATACGATGCTTAAAGGCCTACTGAAACCCACTACTAGCGACCACGCAGTCTGATAGTTTATATATCAATGATGAAATATTAACATTGCAACACATGCCAATACGGCCTTTTTAGTTTACTAAATTGCAATTTTAAATTCCCAGCGAAGTTTCCTGTTGAAAACGTCGCGAAATGATGACACGTGTTTGTGACGTCTCGGGTTATAGCGGACATATCAGGCCAGCACCACTTACGGCTACAAGTATTTTGGACATCTGTGTGGCTGAATCTTTAACAATTTGTTCAATTAATAATGGAGACTATAAAGAAGAATGCTGTTGGTGGAAAGCGGTGGATTGCAGCTGCTTTTAGCAACCGAAACACAGACTGTATTTCTTTGCTGTGAAGCTTTAACACAGAGCTGTCAAGCGAACATGTTTCTCTACGTCACCCAGCAAGTTTTTGAATGGGAAAATTGTGATATTAAGTCGGCTCTTACAGGAGACTTGAGTGGATTATGTGACCTCCTCCTGTAGCTGTCAAAAAGGCACCTGTGATCTTGGCTCCTCCATTGGCTTCTCTCAGAGACACTGGCGTTCACCGCAGCCCTCCGACTTTCAGGTGTGACTTTATAATCTCACTAAAAAACTGTTAACACAATAAGGAGATAAGGGATTTTCCAGTATTATCCTAGTAAATGTGTCTAATATCTGAATCGCTCACACTGCCAACGCCTTTTTTTTTTAGTCCTTCACTCTAACTTTCCTCATCCACAAATCTTTCATCCTCGCTCAAAATAATGGAGAACTCGTCGCTTTCTCGGTCCGAATAGCACTTGCTGCTGGTGGCTATGATTATTAAGTGATCTATATCTTATCTATTGCAATATTGACTGGGCTAGTACATAGCCATCAAATTTACACAAATGACTCATTATGCAGAAGAAACGTGTTAAGAATAGCTACCTCCTCTGACTATTTGGTTCCATCTGCTCCCCTGTCTAGGAAACTAAATGTAATATTTATGATATCAACACAGTTATTTTATATATAAATGTACTTACCTCCCTAATACCTATACTTCCTACACTATTTTAAGACCAATACCAAAGTTCATTATCATAATACAAGACAAACTGATCATCTCTGTCCTATCTTTGGCAATATCACTCTTAGCCCGTTTTCCATCAAACACAGAGTCTAGTTTTTAGTCTGGAATACTCACCTACAGTCGTGGTCAAAAGTTTACATACAGTACACTTGTAAAGAACAATGTCATGGCTGTCTTGAGTTTCTAATAATTTCTGCAACTCTTATTTTTTTTGTGATAGAGTGATTGGAGCACATACGTGTTGGTCACAAAAAGCATTCATGAAATTTGGTTCTTTTATGAATTTATTATGGGTCTACTGAAAATGTGACCAAATCTGCTGGGTCAAAAGTATACATACAGCAATGTTAATATTTGCTTACATGTCCCTTGGCAAGTTTCACTGCTATAAGGCACTTTTGGTAGCCATCCACAAGCTTCTGGTTTAATTTTTTGACCACACCTCTTGACAAAATTGGTGTACTTTAGCTAAATGTGTTGGTTTTTCCTGACATGGACTTGTTTCTTCAGCATTGTCCACACATTTAAGTCAGGACTTTGGAAAGGCCATTCTAAAACCTTAATTCTAGCCTTATGTAGCCATTCCTTGACCACTTTGGACATGTGTTTGGGGTCATTGTCCTGTTGGAACGCCCAACTGCGCCCAAGACCCAACCTCCGGGCTGATGATTTTAGGTTGTCCTGAAGAATTTGGAGGTAATCCTCCTTTTTCATTGTCCCATTTACTCTCTGTAAAGCACCAGTTTCATTGGCAGCAAAACAGGCCTAGAGCATAATACTACCACCACCATGCTTGACGGTAGGTTTGGTGTTCCTGGGATTAAAGGCCTCACCTTTTCTCCTCCAAACGTATTGCTGGGTATTGTGGCCCAAAAGCTAAATTTTAGTTTCATCTGACATCACATGGATGAAGATAAGACCTTCTGGAGGACAAAATAAGAGTTTTAGAAATCATTGGAAACTCACAACAGCCATGCCATTATGTTCTGTACAAGTGTATGTAGACTTTTGACCACATATTTATGTATGTATACTTGTCATCTAAACCAAGTGGGCTTAAGCACATAACCTAAAAATGTTATCGAACAGATGCAATTGTTTTATGCTGCCAGTTGCCAATGCTTTCAGCCATCTTGCATTATAGGAACAATCAGAATCAAATAAATTGCAGTAATAGTGTGGAACTAGAAACTTTCCACAAAAAAATTGATGGGCCTGCTATCTGTGCCCTGGACCTCTGGCCGGGGATCGCCGGAAGCCGCCGTACTTATTAGATGGTGCCGAGTGTCTGAATCCGTGAGTTTTAGGTGTAACTGTACAAAATGAGCCCCGGAGCTAGCCTAAAACAGTAGCATGTTAACATAAAAAATGCTAACATTTGGCATGTGTGCTAACAATAGTATGATAACAGTCAATATGTTTTTATATACTGTAATAATGTATACACAAAGGTGTATGGCTGCAAAAATACAAAAAAAGTGTAAACATGTATGAAAAAGTTAGCCAGCCTAAGCTAGCTTGTTAGCATGCTATCATTTGCATGCTAACAGTTAACAAGTGTCACATACCAATTTATATGACTCTTGGATAAACTGTTGCAAAAGTATGCTAATGTTAGCAAGCTAAGTATAGCATGCTAACTGTTAGCTTGTGTCACATACCAAGTTATATGACTCTAAGGTGTATGGCTGGGGAATTAAGAGTAAAAAGTGTAAACTTAGGGGGGAAAAATTTGCACTTTAATGTTAGCATGCTAACGTTAGCGCACTAACAGTTAACAAGTGTCACACACTAAGTTATGTGACTGTAGGGTAAACAGTTGCAAAATTAACTAAAATAAATAGCACGTTAATGTGAGCATGCTAATGTAAAAATGCATACAGTTAGCATGTTTTAAATAGCAAGTTATATGACTGTAAGGTATATGTAAGGCTGTGTAACCGCACAAAATAGCATAAAATTCTAAAAAATAAAAAAAGTTAGCACTAACTCGTGTGTAGTGTAGCCCAGCACGGCAAAGTCATTAATTAAACAATTTCAACAGATTCCTCCCTTCCCCGTCCTCGCACACGCGTGGCAACAAACTGGCGCTGGTGAATGGGGGGCTTTGAGATCCACTGGCCGGGGGCCCACATGAGAAAAGGCCGTGTGTTTGGGAGGTATGGAGGACGGGGGGTGGGTCGTGAGGTTCAGCGGTCCTGTGGGGGATGCCCACCACTCTCTGAGAGACAACCTATGAGGGGGCATGGATAACAAGGCTTGAGACACATTAAAGGCCTACTGAAACCCACGCAGTCTGATAGTTTATATATCAATGATGAAATATTAACATTGCAACACATGCCATGTTTACTAAATTGCAATTTTAAATTTCCCGCGGAGTTTCCTGTTGAAGACGTCGCGGAATGATGACGCGTATGATGACGCGTGACATCACCGGTGGTAGCCGACATGTTCTCCCAGCACCGATCACGGCTAAAAGTAGTCTGTTTGTATCGCGTAATTACACAGTATTCTGGACTTCATAGTTGCTGAATCTTTTGCAATTTGTTCAATTAATAATGGAGACGTCAAAGAAGAAAGATGTTGGTGGGAAGCAGTGTATTGCAGCCGGCTGTAGCAACACAAACACAGCCGGTGTTTCGTTGTTTGTTGTGAAGCTTTAATATGGAACAGAGCGGTCAAGCAAACATGGTTCTCTACCACATGTCAACCGGCAGGTTTCGGTGAGAAAATTGTGGTAATACGTCGGCTCTTACCGTAAACTAGACTCACTGGTGACGGTGGCAGAGAAGAGGACTGTGGACAAACTAGTGAGCATCCTGGATGATGCCAGTCACCCTCTACATAGCGTTATCAGTAGCCATAAGAGCCTGTTCAGTGCTAGACTGCTTCATCCCAAGTGCAGGACTAATAGACTCAAGAAGTCCTTTGTCCCACACGCCATTAGACTGTACAACTCCTCTCTGGGACGGGGGACGGGGGGGTACTAGGATGACAGGGGATGCAAAACATTAACAGTGCAATACGTTTTCATAACATGGTCACTACTGCCTACTTTGTCTTGTTATATTCTTATTTTACTGTTATATTGTTATTCCTATTGTTTTTATTCTTTTTGTAATATTTCTCTATTTTGTTTCCTTTTAAACCCCCATTATTTACTTTTTACTTTTTTTTTCTTTTTTTAAATTGATCTCAACTCTGTACACTGCTGCTGGAATTTTAATTTTCCTGAAGGAACTCTCCTGAAGGAATCAATAAAGTACTATCTATCTATCCATCTAAACATGAGCGGAGCTTGTGTCGTTCCTCCTGCAGCTGTCAAAGAGGCAGCTGCGACTTTCTTGGCTCCTCCATGGCTTCCCTCAGAGACACTGACGGTCACCACACCCCTCTGACTTTCAGGTATGACTATATAATCTCCCTAAAACACTAGTAACACAATAAGCATATAAGGGATTTTCCAGAATTATCCTAATAAATGTGTCTAATAACATCTGAATCGCTCCCACTGCCCTCGTCCTTTTTTTTTTCTTCTAGTCCTTCACTCCCACTATCCTCATCCACAAATCTTTCATCCTCGCTCAAATAAATGGGGAAATTGTCGCTTTCTCGGTCCAAATCGCTCTAGCTGCTGGTGGCCATGATTGTAAACAATGTGAGGATGTCAGGAGTTCTACAACCAGTGACGTCACGCGCACATCGTCTGCTACTTCCGGTAAAGGCAAGGCTTCTTTATTAGCGACCAAAAGTTGCGAACTTTATCGTCGATGTTCTCTACTAAATCCTTTCAGCAAAAATATGGCAATATCGCGAAATAATCAAGTATGACACATAGAATGGAACTGCTATCCCCGTTTAAATAAGAACATCTAATTTCAGTAGGCCTTTAAGGGTAAAATAGTGTCTGCGATGAGGTGGCGACTTGTCCAGGGTGTACGCCGCCTTCCGCCCGATTGTAGCTGAGATAGGCACCAGCGCCCCACGTGACTCCAAAGGGAATAAGCGGTAGTAAATGGATGGGTAAGAAGTGTCAAGAATGGGGAGTGTTTGTAAATTTGCATACTGTGTAAGGTCCTTTAGAGTCTTGGTGCTCCTGGTTAACCTTTATAAAATGCAGACTGGTCAAATCCAGTTTAATAGGTGATAATGCTCGGTTTTGATTGACACCGTCAGACAGTGGAAAATATTTCGAGTAGCCTGTAACACGGGGGTTTCAAACGTACGGCCGTGGACCATATCAAGCCCGCAAACAGGTTTAATCCGGCCCGCGAAATGAGTTTGCTAAGTCTAAAAATGAGCTGCAATTTTTTTTCCCATCCACCCTTCCATTTTCTACCGCTTGTCCCTTTTGGGGTCGCAGAGGGTGCTGGAACCTATCTCAGCTGCATTCGGCGGAAGGCGGGGTACACCCTGGACAAGTTGCCATCTCATTGCAGGGCCAACACAGATAGACAGACAACATTCACACACTAGGGCCAATTTAGTGTTGCCAATCAACGTATCCCCAGGTGCATGTCTTTTCATGGAAGAAATTGCTGTTCCACATGTGTCCTTTGTATGTCGCAATAGTGAATTATATTTATATAGCGCTTTTTCTCTCGTGACTTAAAGTGCTTTTACATAGTGAAACCCAATATCTAAGTTACATTTAAACCAGTGTGGGTGGCACCGGGAGGAGGTGGGTAAAGTGTCTTGCCAAAGGACACAACAGCAGTGAATAGGACGGCGGAAGCAGGGATTGAACCTGGAACCCTCAAGTTGCTGGCACGGCCATTCTACCAACCAAGCTATACCGCCCCAATAGCAATTCCAGTGTAACTTACATCACACTGTGTAAAGATGACATGTCAGC
Source organism: Nerophis ophidion (assembly GCF_033978795.1). Taxonomy (NCBI): domain Eukaryota; kingdom Metazoa; phylum Chordata; class Actinopteri; order Syngnathiformes; family Syngnathidae; genus Nerophis; species Nerophis ophidion. The sequence goes on along the minus strand of NC_084633.1, from coordinate 11,743,478 downwards.
AGAGGTGGGTAGTAACGCGCTACATTTACTCCGTTACATCTACTTGAGTAACTTTTGGGATAAATTGTACTTCTAAGAGTAGTTTTTATGCAACATACTTTTACTATTACTTGAGTATATTTATAAAGAAGAAACGCTAATTCTACTTCGCTCCATTTATCTACAATCAGCTCGTTACTCGCTACTTTTTTTTAATCGATCTGTTAATGCACGTTTTGTTTGTTTTGATTTTGTCAGACACTCATTCAAAGTAGGAACTACGCATGCCTGTGTTTCACCAATCACATGCAGTCACTGGTGACGTTGGACCAATCAAACAAAACCAGGCGGTCACGTGACCGTCACACGTCGAATCCGACCTAAAAAAGTTGAAAAACTTATTGGGGTGTTACCATTTAGTGGTCAATTGTGCAGAATATGTACTGTACTGTGCAATCTACTAATAAAAGTTTCAATCAATCAATCAAAAGTGTAAAGGAAAAAAGACACTTTTTATTTCAACCATACTTCCCGTCAAAAGCCTGAAGACTGATCGCACAGTTCCTTTCTTCACAATAAAAGCGCCGCTACATCGCGCCTGCGCTAACAAAATAAGAGTCTCCGAAAGCCAGAGCAAACAAGCTAGCAAGCTACAGAGTTTGCCGCCAATGTATTTCTTGTAAAGTGTATAAAAACGAATATGGAAGCTGGACAAATAAGATGCCAAAAACCAACGACTTTCATGTGGTATTAGACAGAAAAGAGGAACTTTTTTTCTCCTCCATTTGAAAACCTGGACGTTATCAGCAATATACTGTCTGATTCCAATCAATGCACGTCATCAGAATCAGGTAATACACCAACTTATATTCTTGTCTTCATGAAATATAGGAATCTATATGTTAAAGATGCATGTATATTCATTAAAACACCTTCAACATGTGAACAAAAATGGCAAAATAAATAAATATAAATTATATACTGTATATATAAATGTATGTATGTATGTATATAATTGTGTGTATAAATGATATGTGTGTATATGTATACATGAGGTAGATCACTTCGACTTGGTCATTTACTAAGTAATTGATAAACGTTGAAAAACTTATTGGGGTGTTACCATTTAGTGGTCAATTGTACGGAATATGTACTGTACTGTACAATCTACTAATACAAGTTTTAATCAATCAATCAATCAAATCAATGAATGCCTACTGAGGCTATGGTGCTGTTAAGTTATTGTGGCTCAATTTGCTATTTTTTTAATTTTATTTTAATGCACTATTATTTAATATATATAATTGTTTTAGTTGCTTAAGAGATATTCCTGGCTCTGAATTTGCTCATTGCTGTTTTTATGTTTTTGTTCATTATTTGTTGCCGCAATCAGGTTACTCATCAGTTACTCAGTACTTGAGTAGTTTTTTCACAACATACTTTTTACTTTTACTCAAGTAAATATTTGGGTGACTACTCCTTACTTTTACTTGAGTAATAAATCTCTAAAGTAACAGTACTCTTACTTGAGTACAATTTCTGGCTACTCTACCCACCTCTGCATGTCAGCTGACTTTAACTGCTGCTACTCCAATCAGCCCACGTGCAAGCAAGCAATCAGTTGCTCCTCTCGTGGCTGGTGGCAGACTAATGTCGTACCGATCCACGATACATTTTTTTTTAAATGTAAATGATCAACTCAACAGATAAAATAACGAAGCGGTAAGATGCAAAGACTTAAGTCCACATGACCATCATCTGCAGCGCTCGCAATTTACTGCCGGCACAATGTGCACCCTGAATTCCATTGTAAAAAATGTGTGTTTCTACATGTGTTGTGTGTTGCATTTTATTTTATGCTTAAATTGACCATGCTCATATTGGATAAGTTTGTAGTTAAAGTACCCATTATTGTCACACACCCACTAGGTGTGGCGAAATCATCCTCTGCATTTGACCCATCACCCTTGATCACCCCCTGGGAAGTGAGGGGAGCAGTGAGCAGCTGCGGTGGCCACGTCCAGGAATCATTTTCGGTGATTTAACCCCCAATTCCAACCCTTGATGCTGAGTGCCAAGCAGGGAGGTAATGGCTCCCATTTTTGTAGTCTTTGGTATGACTCGGCCGGGGTTTGAACTCTCAACCTACCGATCTCAGGGCGGACTAGTTATGTTACCTTTGGCTATTACGGTGTCATTTTGAATATATTATAATTGTAATTAGGGTTGCAAAATTCCGGGAATATTCAAAGTTGGAAACTTTCCATGGGAATTAACGGGAATTAATGGGAATAGACATTGAATGCAACATGGTGGATCTTGCAGCATGATTATTAGCTAAAACAACCTGATTTGATGCAAATTCAGTAGAATTCCAACCCTTCACTGTGCATTCCTCCATTACGTGTGCAGTGTCTTTTTTCCATCACATGCCCAGATAATTCCCAGCATGCTACACACCACAGCAGGGCTATTGAGGCCACACTAGCCAGGTACATTTTGATGATATTACTGTGGTAAAAATATTTGATCTAAGGTATTTAAGTTTACTGTATGACTGTAGACTACTCCAGCAGACTTCCACTCAAGCTATCTAGCTGATCCTGTACTTGTTAAAAGATTTTGGGGCCAATATCTGTAGCTAGGTAGGTTTATGTACCCCCACAGTCTCATAATGAACCGAAAACATTTCTCCGTTAGCCATGTTAATTTTCTCCGTTATCCCATTTATTTATCCCATTCAACCCTTTTTTTGTGATCTGTAAAGTTCAACTAGCAAATACTAAATCCAAATGTGTAGTTTCCTCTGCCTTCTGTTCTGCTAGCCATTCTGTTGTCATCCAAGAATGTAGGTTATAGTTGGATTCAGCATGCTGATTGAGTGTTTGTTTCATCTAGCCCAGTGGTTCTTAACCTTGTTGGAGGTACCGAACTCCATTAGTTTCATAAGCGCATTCATCGAACCCTTTTTAGTGAAAAATTAATAGTTATGTGTTTTTGGTAACACTTTAGTATGGAAAACATATTCTAAGTAACAAATACTTAAATTAAAGGTTTTTGGACACTAGGGGAACATATTCTAAGTAACAAAGACTTAATTTAGAGTTATTTGGTTAGGGTTAGGGTTATAATAAGGCCTTGCCGAATAAGGCATTAATAAGTACTTAATGATGACTAGTTAAGAGCCAATATGTTACTAATTTGCACGTTAATAAGCCACTAATTAATGGTGAATATGTTCCCATACTAAAGTGTTCTTTGAACATCACCTTGTTCAAAGAACAAAAGCGACACAGTGCATAAACTCACAGCAAATTACACACCTGCAAATTAGTGTGACTTCTGCTGTTGCCGTATCCGTAATACGCCGATAGGTAGAAATTTTATTGACACAATGAATCGGATGTGATTTGACCTCCGCCGAACCCCTGATGCCGACTCACCGAACCCTTAGGGTTCGATCGAACCCAGGTTAAGAACCATTGATCTAGTCTATTTCTATTAATTTGTCCATCAGAAAAATATTTTTAAAGACTAATGCAATTGTTAAGCTGACTATTTACGTATGTGTGTGGCATTGCAGGAGTGTTTTACAAGAATAAATAAATACAAACAGAATAATGCCACGTACACCATCTGATGTGTGGAGACATTTCACCCCAACCAATGTAGGCGGAAAGGCTGCGTACATTTGCAAATACTGTGCAAAGAGCTACGTCAAACATGCCATAAAGATGCAGCAGCATATAGACAAGTGCCCAATAATAAATCATTATTGTAATTCCCCATTAATTTCCATGGACGGTGTCCAACTTTGAATAATCCAAAAATGGTCAATATTTCCAAACTTCCCTAGCTTAACTTCGCATGGTAAACTTCTGAAAGGTTTCCGTAAATTTGCCGGAAACTTTCCACACTTTTGCAACACTAATTGTAATATTTCAATGATGATAAATTAATGTTTTGTAGCAGTTGTTGATGCCACCAATGCGGCGGTTTAAATTGATTGAGACTTTTATGAGTAGATTTCACAGTACAGTTCATATTATGTACAATTGACCACTAAATGGTAACACCTGAATAAGTTATTCAACTTTTTTTAACTCGGGGTCCACGTCAATAAATTCATGGTATAATGAAGATACACTCGGTTGCTTTTCCAAACACTTTCTTTAATGGTGAACCGCCAACATGAGAATGCTAAACAGGAAGTGCTTGAAGTTGAATGGCTGTGTAAAAACACTGAGACAAAGTCTAGGTTCATTGTGTTCTTCATGGTGTTTTGAAACTGCACCAGTTTTTTGCCTCAGAATTTTCAACTAACTTTAAAATTTTTGCCAAGAAGATTATTTGCAATGTGTACATTTTCAGAGACAAAGAAAACCATTCTGAAGTTGTCTTTATTTTTAAATTATTATGCCATGATTTCACATACTCAAGATTTCATTGTCAAATTACTGTACTGTTTTAATTCATTAGTTACTAAGGCGGTCAAAGTTAGCATAATAACACGTTAACTATAAGTTTCTTTTACCTGCGCTTTTTTTTAATTTAGCGCGCATGTGTCCTCTGACTGCTTTTTGACTCTCGGTCCATGCCGTAGCACGTGATAATATAATGGCGTTCGGTAACTGATGAGCCAAAGCCTAAAAAATAGCGAGCATGAATACACAAAGAAAATTATAAATTATGGAAATCCCGTAAAGGCCTACTGAAATGAGATTTTCTTATTTAAACGGGGATAGCACCTCCATTCTATGTGTCATACTTGATCATTTCGCGATATTGCCATATTCTTACTGAAAGGATTTAGTAGAGAACATCGACGATAAAGTTCACAACTTTTCGTCGCAAATAAAAAGGCCTTGCCTGTACCGGAAGTAGCAGACGATGTGCGCGTGACGTCACCGGTGTGAGGGCTCCTCACATCCTCACATTGTTTATAATCCGCCACAAGCAGTAAGAGCAATTCTGACCGAGAAAGCGACGATTTCCCCATTAATTTGAGCGAGGATGAAAGATTCGTGGAGGAAGAAAGTTAGAGTGAAGCACTAAAAAAACAAATTAAAAGAAAGGCCTTTAAACCAGTGTGGGTGGCACTGGGAGCAGGTGGGTAAAGGGTCTTGCCCAAGGACACAACGGCAGTGACTAGGATGGCGGAAACGGGGATCGAACCTCCAACCCTCGAGTTGCTGGCACGGCCGCGCTACCAACCGAGCTATACCGTGTGTGTGTGTGTGTGTGTGTGTGTGTGTGTGTTTGTGTGTGTGTGTATTATTTTATAACCTGTTCTGATTGATAGTCCACAATTACAGAATGTTTAGCAGGCTGAATATTACAACTTAATTAATAAATAGAGAGATGAATACTAATACAAGGCGTAATATCAGAAGCATTTATTCATGTTGAAATATCACAGATTACATCACCAAACATCTTTGACGATCAAAGCATGATCGTAATAATCCACATGTTCGTGTTATTAAAAAAACTAAACTGGTATCTAAACATGGGATTGTAGCTCCTCTCCTCTGAATGCAAGTGCTCTTACAGCAAAAATACAAATTCTGTATTCCTACAAAATCTGGCAAGACACCAATGCACTGCAGGTAATTTATTTCATTGTCATTTTTTTTATTTATTTATTTATTAAAAGCATGTTTGTGCATAATGTTTTAAAACAATTAATTAGAGCAGACTAACTGTTCAGTCATGGTGATAAAAACTTGAAAATGATCTGTTTAAAGAACACTAACTAATGATGAAAAATTGTATCTACCTGCATTTAATCACAATTGATTTTGCTTTAACTATGAACAAAATGCGATTAATCGCGATAAATATTTTTATCTTTTTACAGCCTTACTTATAACAAGTAATAATTATAATTACAAAAAGAAAGACCACACAAAGGCTTCCTTATTGCTCTGTCGACCACAAGTTGCTGACATTCTCCATGAAGGTTTTACACTTGAAATGTGCTAAAAACCTGAAAAGTGTTTTTCCATCTTAAAACATTCAATTATGTTTTAACACATTTCCCCCCGCATGTTAACATTTGTGAACTTTTTTAGAATGATATATAGCAGTATTTTTTGGTGACAGCAAATGAGAGATTATCATCACACGTTAAAATGTGTGTCATGTAAATGTTGCCACTTTGCTAGATCAGCATTTCAAAAGAAAATCTGTTCTTTATTGCCTTACCCTGGACCAGGGGCGTCAAACACATTTTAGCTCAGGGGCCGCATGGAAGAAAATCTGTTCACACGTTGACTATTAAAATCATGGCACTTAAACTAAAAAAATAAAGACAACCTCAGATTGTTTTCTTTTTCTTACTTTAGACAAAAATACAACAAACACATAGTGAAAATATTATAATAAAAATATAGAAAAAAATACCGGCAGCGGTAAAGTTTAGATCCATGAAGGAAATAAGAAAGTGAATGAATTTTTATAACTCATAAATTTACTTATTAATAAAAATATGTATTTTAAAATATATAATTTTTTTTAATGAATTAACGTCCATGACAACCTTTTTCCAAAACACAATATAGAATGTGAGATATAACAGGTTAATGCATACATTTATCATTTGTTTTCAAAACATTTACAAAAAAGTGGACCCCAAAAATTTACTGTGGGACCCGATTTTCACGACTTGATGGGGTCCTAGCATTTTGAAAATTCCTAGCGCCAACACTGATGGAGTATTGGTGCGTGCAAAACAGCTGTGTTGCACGGGCCGGTTCCAATACTAATCAAATATCATCCCGGGGGCCTTGACTTTGACACTTATGCCCTAGATCAGTGGTTCTCAACCTTTTTTCAGTGATGTACCCCCTGTGAACATTTCTTTAATTCAAGTACCCCCTAATCAGAGCAAAGCATTTTTGGTTGAAAAAAATAGATAACGAAGTAAAATACAGCACTATGTTATCAGTTTATGATTTATTCAATTGTATAACAGTGCAAAATATTGCTCATTTGTAGTGGTCTTTCTTGAACTATTTGGAAAAAAAGATATAAAAATAACTAATAAGTTGTTGAAAAATAAACAAGTGATTCAATTATAAAATAAAGATTTCTACACATAGAAGTAATCATCAACTTAAAGTGCTCTCTTTGGGGATTGTAATAAAGATCCATCTGGATTCATGAACTTAATTCTAAACATTTCTTCACAAAAAATACATTTTTAACATCAATATTTATGTAACATGTCCACAAAAAATCTAGCTGTCAACACTGAATATTGCATTGTTGCATTTCTTTTCACAGTTTATGAACTTACATTCATATTTTGTTGAAGTATTATTCAATAAATATATTTATAAAGGATTTTTTAATTGTTGCTACTTTTAGAATATTTACAAAAAATCTCACGTACCCCTTGGCATACCTTCAAGTACCCCCAGGGGTATGCGTACCCCCATTTGAGAACCAGTGCCCTAGATAAATAAAATTGATATAAATACATGTGAACTAGGAAGTGAGGAAGTTGATATGTTTGATGTGGTTTACGTACTACATGTAAAGTAAAAATGTCTGCAAGATATCATGGTTCCTTATATCACTAACTCACTAACTCACGCCACACAGGTAGCCGAGAGTCACTGCAGCTAAAGTAGCAGAACATCGCCTGTCATCCACTAAATATGTAAGCCCCTTACCCGGAGACCAGAAATCAGCTTAACCTTTTCGGCAAATCCCGCTCTCATCCTCTGTGTGGCTACAAACCGAAACATGGTCTCCTCCATTTTTAGTATTGTAATCCATGCTGTGTGAGAGTCTATTGCAAACACGGCCGCAAGTTTTTTTACATGAAAGCTAAAACAATTAGTTGATGGATCCATTAGCCGATTGAATCATCAAGTTTAATAATAAGTTATGATTTACTGTCACAAAAAAGGCAAACTCGCAACCGCTGATAGTCTTGTGTGATGTCATGAATGAATGAAATAAGTTTATTTCGGTCATATAATCAATCAACCATTGTGTGTGATCAGTTTTACAGTACATGTTATATGTATACAATAATGCACATTTACACACGAAAGAAAAGAAAAAGAATGACCAAAAAAGGAATAGGCTGAAGCCAAAGCTTATATTTGCCTATCCTATACCTTCACAGAAAATTAGATTGCCTGGAACATCAACATACAAAAATAAATAAATCAAAAATCAATGGGATGAAAGTAATTGTGACTATATTTTATCATTTTCAATTATTTCACCTTTCAATGTTTTCTTAAACCTTACCAGAGAAGTGCATGTCTTCAGCTCATCACTGAGCTTGTTCCACCATTTAACTCCTAAAACTGTCATGAATGATGGCGGTTAAAATGTGACGCTTGCGTGGCATTGTAATGCCGGATTGGTTCTTCCAGGGATGCGTCGAAGCGATGAATACAACAAGGTAAGTTATAAATGGATTTATTAAATAATAAAAAGGCTAGGAACAAAAACACTGGTGTAAAGAGAAAAGGTAAACAAAAGACGCTAGCGTGAAAGCTAGGACAAACACAAGGAAAACTAAAACTTGGTACGAGGACACAAAAGAGTAAACAAAAACATTCAGCATGAAAGCTGGAATATAAAGTGGCTTAGCGTGAGAGCTGGCGAGAAAATACACACGAAGGATGAGAGTCGTCGTCACTGTTGCGCGTGGGCAAATTAGGATCCGAGAGTGGGTGAACAGAAAAGGCGAGCTTAAATAGGAGGGTGAAAATTAGTAGCAGGTGTGCGGGGCGAGACTAGCAGGTGGACTGATGAGTGATCATGGTGACAAAGCAAACAGGAAATAAGGAGTCGGAGAAATATACAAAATAGAAAAATAAATAGTGTAGATCTGAGCAGCAGATCGCAACATAAAAACCGTATCCAATCTCCTGCCCAGACTTCCCTAACCCCAGCCACTTCTTCCAGCTCCTGCCGGGGGATCTCGAGGTGTTCCCAGGCCATCCGGGAGACATAGTCTTCCCAACGTGTCCTGGGTCTTCCCCGTGGCCTCTTACCGGTCGGACGTGCCCTAAACACCTTCCCAGAGAGGCGTTCGGGTGGCATCCTGACCAGATGCCCGAACCACCTCACCTGGCTCCTCTCGATGTGAAGGAGCAGCGGCTTTACTTTAAGTTCCTCCCGGATGGCAGAGCTTCTCACCCTATCTCTAAGGGAGAGCCCCGCCACACGGCGGAGGAAACTCATTTCGGCCGCTTGTACCCGTGATCTTGTCCTTTTGGTCATAACCCAAAGCTCAAGACCATAGGTGAGGATGGGAACATGGATCGACATTAAATTGAGAGTTTGGCCTTCCGGCTCAGCTCCTTCTTCACCACAATGGATCGATACAGCGTTCGCATTACTGAAGACGTCGCACCTGTCGATCTCACGATCCACTCTTCCCTCACTCGTGAACAAGACTCCGAGATACTTGTATGGGGCATGGTCTCCTCCCCAACCCGGAGATTTTCCGGGCGAGACCCATGGACTCTGACTTGGAGGTGTTGATTCTCATCCCGGTCGCTTCACAATCGGCTGCGAACAGATCCAGTGAGAGCTGAAGATCCTGGCCATGAAGCCATCAGGACCACATCATCTGCACAAAGCAGACACCTAAACCCGCAGCCACCAAACCGCATCCCCTTAAAGGCCTACTGAAATGAGATTTTCTTATTCAAACAGGGATAGCAGGTCACATTCTATGATCATTTCGCGATATTGCCACATTTTTGCTGAAAGGATTTAGTAGAGAACATCCATGATAAAGTTCGCAACTTTTGGTTGCTAATAAAAAAGCCTTGCCTTTAATGGAAGTAGCAGACGATGACGTCACCAGTGTGAGGGCTCCTCACATCCTCACATTGTTTATAATGTGAGCCTCCAGCATCAAGAGCTATTCGGACCGAGAAAACGACAATTTCCCCATTAATTTGAGCGAGGATGAAAGATTCGTGGCTGAGGATATTGATAGTGAAGGACTAGAAAAAAAAAAGAAAAAAAATTAAGTTAAAAATAAAAAGGCGATTGCATTGGGAGCGATTCCGATGTTTTTAGACACATTTACTAGGATAATTCTGGAAAATCCCTTATCTTTCTATTGTGTTGCTAGTGTTTTAGTGAGTTAAATAGTACCTGATAGTCGGAGGGGTGTGGTCACGTGTGTGTTGACACCAGTCTCTGAGGGAAGTCACGGCAGCTGCAGCACGACCGAAGCTCCGCTGATCTCCGATAAGAGGCGACTTATTTACACAATTTTCTCACCGAAAACTGCCGATCGACATGTAGTCGGGATCCATGTTCGCTTGACCGCTCTGATCCATAATAAAGCTTCACCCATGGGAATTTTGAACAAGGAAACACCGTGTGTTTGTGTGGCTAAAGGCTAAAAGCTTCCCACCTCCACCTTTCTATTTTGACTTCTCCATTATTAATTGAACAAATTGCAAAAGATTCAGCAACACAGACGTCCAGAATACTGTGTAATTATGCGATGAAAGAAGACGACTTTTAGCTGTGTTGGTGCTGCGCTAAAATGTCCCCTCCAACCAATAACGTCACAAACACGCGTCATCATTCCGCGACGTTTTCAACAGGAAAGTCCGCGGGAATTTTACAATTGTAATTTAGTCAACTAAAAAGGCCGTATTGGCATGTGTTGCAATGTTAATATTTCATCATTGATATATAAACTATCAGACTGCGTGGTCGGTAGTAGTGGGTTTCAGTAGGCCTTTGGTGCCCTGACTGCGCCCAGAAATTCTGTTATGAACAGAATCGGTTAAAAAATCCTTAGACAAGTTTCACAATGAACACACAATGAAATGACAATCAATAATCTAGAATTGGATTTGAGGGTCTCCACTGTGTTTGAATGTTATCCCAGTGATGACTCAGCCACCACCGGACATTCTTTCAAATTAAGAGTGTTTGGGAAGTGACTCACATCAACTGGATGTTGGTTCGGAGCTCACTAGGGGGGTTATAGGAAAAAAAGAAAGATGCTCTGCGGTTGTGTGTGCATGTCTAGTTGGCGGGAGGTTGTGAAGTTTGGGGAAGGGGTGTCGGCCGTCCCCCGTCTGCTCCCCCTCCATATAGACTTCCGTGCTCAGCCGTGGGGTCGAGAGTCTCTCTGAAAGGCAGCATTGTCCCCTTTAGCGAGGCCCTGGCGCTCTTGGGCAGAGTAAACACAGGCTGTAGCAGCTCGAGAAAGGACAGAGGGGATGCCAATGAAGAGGGGGGTAAAGTGAGGATACACCAGGGCGAGGAGAAGGTTTTGTGCGTGCCCACAAGCCCACCTGACCCCCTGCAAAAGCCATCACTGGCCAAGCCAGGAAGTGTCTTTCGAAGGGAGTAGAGGTTAGGTGAGAGGCGTGAGAGAGGTGGGGTGATTAAAGGGCGAGCTAGCAGAGGGGGTCGGCGGGCTTCTGCACCTTCGTGCTCCTGGGAGACTAAGCTCCCATGGATCACTGGTGACTCCTTGACCCTCAGCCCAACAACTGATCATTAGCTGGATGAGACCTGCACTGGGAGAGGATCTGGTTTCTGATCTGATCTGTGCAGAAAGCAACCACAGGCATCAAGATACAACTTTCAGGTGTAAGATGTGCGTGTTAGTGTGTGTGGCCCCCGCTGAGCTTGGCTGTAACATTATCTACCCCCTCCCCTGCTGTGACCCTGGGAGGTGGTCTCAAGGAGGTAAATCATCTCTCGCCAGGACTTTCATTCTCACGCACATGCAGAGACGGAACAACAGAACCACTGCACTGAATGTGTTGTCTCTCAATAGATCAATTCCAATCAGACCTATCTTTGTTCAATGTAAGGACAGACTTATCAGATGTTCTCAAATGGATTTATAAATGGTTAATTTATATCGGCTAGTAAGGTAAAATGTTGTACCTGTATCCTATTTGGGTCCCATATCAAACTTAAGAAGGTCAGTGACTTCACTATAAAAGTGGGTGACATTGTTATCACCAGGAAGGATGAGATCACCTACCTAGGTTCCATTCTAGAGGCTAATCTTTCCTGTGATAAAATGGCAACCAAGGTGATCAAAAAGGTCAACCAAAGAACGAGATTCCTCTACAGAATCTCCTCTCTGGTCAACAAAAACACCTTGAGGATTCTAGCGGGAACTCTCATTCAACCCTTCTTCGATTACGCTTGCACCTCCTGGTACCCCAGCACCTCCAAAACCCTCAAATCTAGACTCCAAACATCCCAGAATAAGCTAATCCGGTTACTTTTAGACCTCCACCCCAGATCACACCTCAATCCAACCCACTTCTCCAAAGTGGGCTGGCTCAGGGTGGAGGACAGAGTCAAACAACTTGCACTGAGCCTAGTCTATAAAATCCGCTACACCTCGAAGACACCGAAGTACATGTCAAACTACTTCCTTAACGTAAATGACCGCCATAACCACAACACCAGGGGGAGCTCCACAAACCACGTTAAACCCAGATTTCGATCTAACAAAGGTCTTAACTCATTCTCTTTCTATGCCACATCAATGTGGAATGCACTCCCAACAGGTATAAAAGTAAGTGCATCTCTATATTCCTTCAAAACCGAACTAAAACAACACCTCCAGGCAACGTCAACACTTTACTAATACCCTCCTCCATTCACATCCCATCTCCCCGGATTATAAACAACTCAAATGTACTTCAAATGTATATACTTGTTCTTATGCTATGTGAACTCACTATGTTCTCTGCTGGCTGTACATATCCTACTAAATAAGACCTACACTGTTTCAATGTCCACATTTCTCTGTTGATGCAATTGTTGATGACTGAAGTTCTGATATCAACCAAAGCTCCTCATCCCACCCCCCGGATTGTAAATAATGTAAATAATTCAATGTACATACTATGATGATTAACTTGTGTGATGACTGTATTATGTTGATAGTATATATTTGTACCATGAATTGATTAACGTGGACCCCGACTTAAACAAGTTGAAAAACTTATTGGGGTGTTACCATTTAGTGGTCAATTGTACGGAATATGTACTGAACTGTGCAATCTACTAATAAAAGTATCAATCAATCAATCAATCAATCAAACAAGTTTCGGCTACCTTGCTTCATCACGTGACACCTCTGATGAAGTCTGCAGAAGCAAGGTAGCCGAAACTTGTCAGGTACAACATTTTACCTTACTAGCCTATATAAATTAACCATTTATAAATATACGTCAGTAGGCTAAATGAACCACTTCAACATATTCTCAAATGGATGTTTTAAGGCTGGATAACCCTGTAAAGGCCTACTGAAACCCACTACTACCGACCACGCAGTCTGATAGTTTATATATCAATGATGAAATATTAACATTGCAACACATGCCAATACGGCCTTTTTAGTTTACTAAATTGCAATTTTAAATTTTTAAATACGTTTTTCCTTGAAAACGTCGCGTAATGATGACGTGTACGCGTGACGTCACGGACTGTTAGGAAATATGAGCGCTGCACACACACACACAGCTAAAAGTCGTCTGCTTTAACGGCATAATTACACAGTATTTTGGACATCTGTGTTGCTGAATCTTTTGCAATTTGTTCAATTAATAATGGAGAAGTCAAACTAGAAAGATGGAGTTGGGAAGCTTTAGCATTTAACCACACAAACACACGGTGATTCCTTGTTTAAAATTCCTGTAGGTGAAACTTTCCTATGGATCAAGCGAACATGGATCCCGACCAAATATCAACCAGCAGGTTTCGGTGAGAAAATTGAGGTAAAAAGTCGCTTCTTACCGGAGATCAGCTTAGCTTGCGCCGTCCATAAAGCTGCCGTCGACTTCGCTGAGACGTTGGCGTCAAGACACCCGTGGACAAACCCGTCCGACTATCAGGTACTGTTAAACTCACTAAAACACTAGCAACACAATAGAAAGATAAGGGATTTCCCAGAATTATCCTAGTAAATGTGTCTAAAAACATCTGAAACCGTCCCAATGTAATCGCGTTTTTTTTAAAACTAATTTTATATTTTTTTCGAGTCCGTCGCCATCAATATCCTCAAACACGAATCTTTCATCCTCGCTCAAATTAATGGGGAAATTGTCGTTTTCTCGGTCCGAATAGCTGTCTTTGTTGGAGGCTCCCATTAAAAACAATGTGAGGAAATGAGGAGCCATCAACATTAGTCATCATCTGCGACTTCCGGTAAAGGCAGGGCTTTTCTGTTAGCACCAAAAGTTGCAAACTTTATTGTGGATGTTCTCTATTAAATCTTTTCAGCAAAAATATGGCAATATCGCGAAATGATCAAGTATGACACATAGAATGGACCTGCTATTCCCGTTTGAAAAAGAAAATCTCATTTGAGTATGCCTTTAAACGAATAATTATTTAGCTCAAGCTTAAGCCACACCAAACCATTGTTTAAGGTAACCCTCATTGGATAATTTTTTACACAGGTAAGTGCGCCGTGTATTTCTTTAATCGGCGGCTCTTAACTTTGTATGGACTCATCGATTTGTTTACAAACTAAATTCGGAGAGGAAGTGACGCTAGAAAGACTGCGCCCCAAACAGGAAGTGACGTCAGAAAGAACGCACCACAGCCAACTTGATAAACACAGTCCTCAACTTTCTCAGTCTTTTTTGCCGCTTGTGCCAGCTTTTTGAAACATGTTGCGGGCATTAAATTCCAAATTAGCAAATATTTTTTTAAAAATAACAAAGTTTTCCAGTTTGAACATTAAGTCTCTTGTCTTTGCAGTCTATTCAATTGAATATAGGTTGAAAAGGATTTGCAAATCATAATATTCTGTTTTTATTTACCATTTACACAATGTGCCAACTTCGCTGGTTTTGGGTTTTGTAGATAAAAGAGGAAAAGTCACCTCAACAGAACGGCTGTTTTTAGGATTTTTTTTTTAACGGACTACAGTTCTTGGCAAGGCATATTTTTTTTGTTTTCACCCCGTGTCCGTTGCTTTCTCGGATGTATGGAAACAACAGGTAGGAACTAAAGTACTGGACTATACAAATAAACACAATATATTAAACGTGCTACTTTTAAATAATAATTATTTAAATAATAATTACCTCATAACAAATACCACGTCATTTCCTGCCAGTAAACCTGCAGACATTGTTTTGTTTTTTCAGGTTTCTCTATGTTTACGTTTTCACACTTTGCACTATTTTATTATGCATTTTATACATGTTCCTTATTTTCGCACTTTCATTTAAGTGGTTGTTATTAAGTGTTCAGTGTGATTTTAGAATTGTGTTTACATTGAGTGTTTGCCATGGACCTGTTTCCTGTACTTTCTGCCTTACTAGCTGAAGGGATTATAATCAGGGAAGGTTACATTTGAAAGGAAAAAGTTAACATTTAATATATGGGTCATAAAAAATATCAATATTGATCAATGTCGACCAATATAAAAAAACGTATATTGTGATACTTTTAAGCTATATTGCCCAGCCCTAACATTTTTCTGACTATAAGGCACACTTAAAAGGCTTGTTTTCAGGTTTCTCTATGTTTACATTTTCACACTGTGCACTATTTTGTTATGCATTTCTTACATGTTCTTGATTTTGCCACTGTAATTTTAAGTGGTTATTGTTAAGTGTTCAGTGTGATTTTAGAATTGTGTTTACCATGGTCCTGTTTCCTGTACTTTCTGCCTTAGTAGCTGAAGGTAACATTTGAAAATAATTTTTTTAACATTTAATATATAGGTCATAAAAAATATCAATAATTATCAATATCGACCAATATAAAAAACATATATTGTGATATATTTTAGCCATATTGCCCAGCCCTAACATTATTTACCGTATTTTTCTGACTATAAGGGGCACTTAAAAAGCTTGTTTTCCTCAAAACTCGACAGTGCGCCTTATAACCCGGTGCGTCTAATGTAAGGAATAAGTTAGGTTGAGCTTACTCACCTCGATGCTATTTTATTTGGTACATGGTGTACTGATAAGTGTGACTAGTAGATGGCAGTCAAACATAACAAATAAGTGTAGGCTGCACTATGATGGCGATATGACTCAAGTAAACAACAGCAAACGTTTTAAACGGTCCATTGAAAATATAGGACATTACACACGGCGCTCAAAAATCTATCAACATGTTTTAGTACGACTTTGGTAAGCTATCAGAATCAGAAAATATGTTATTAATCCCCGAGGAGAAATACAAATTTTCAGCACAATCCCATGAAGATGCACCGCTTGATGATTTGTTGGCACATTAAACATATGGGTATTATTAGATAGATAGATATATAGATAGATAGTACTTTATTGATTCCTTCAGGAGAGTTCCTTCAGGAAAATTATAATATTATCATGGTGTGTGTAGAAGGTAAGACATGTAATCTGCCGTTTTGTTTCGCAATATTATTCAAAAGCAACTTTTCTTAGCGTCTGGTACCTGCTGATCTGAATTTGGGATCTGCATAAATCCGGAAATATTGCGAGAGTCCGCGAGTCGACAAGCTTCTTCTTTTTCCTCTATCTTCTTGTTATGGCAGTGGTCCCCCCAACCTTTTTGTAGCTGCGGACCGGTCAACGCTTGATAATTTGTCCCGCGGCCCGGGGGGGATTATTTTTTTTTCTTTGTCATGAAAAAGGGAGGTTTTTGTCATGAAAACGGGAGGTTTTTTGGGTTGGTGCACTAATTGTAAGTGTATCTTGTGTTTCTTTATGTTGATTTAATAAAAAAATATATCTATAAAAAAATACAAAACATTTTTTTTTAAAGTAAAAAAAAAAAAAAAAATCATAAAAAATTCTTCTGCGGCCCAGTACCAATCGAACCGCGGCCCGGTACCGGTCCGCAGCCCGGCGGTTGGGGACCACTGTGTTATGGGACATTCATCCTCCGCTGTTGCCATTTCTAATATAAAGTACTGTAAAGTTTTTACTTACATCTGTCAATAAACTCGCCATGAAAGCACTAAAACATACCGGTGTAGTGAGTTTACATTATCCATCCAAGGAACTTTAGTTATTAGAGTTTTGGTCGCCCGGTTTTTCACGGGACACGTTATGTTGTTTCCGGATGAGGAGATGCTGCTCCGTTATTGATTGGAGTAAAGTCTGAATGTCATTAAAACAGTTAGCTCCATCTTTTGACACTTCTTCCACTCCCGTCCTTGCACGCTACACCGTTACATCAAAGATGACGGGGAGAAGACGCTGCCGAAGGTGAGCCATGTAAATAAGACCGCCCACAAAACGCCAAAATCGGAAGCGACTGTCAGAAAGGGGCTTGAAGATGATCTGTAAAACATCATCCATGCATAATTTTGACCAAAGAACCACCATTACATGTTATGTAAACCACAAGGAAATGTTTTACATTTTGAAAAAAATAAATAATAATATGAGTCTTTTAATGCGCCTTTTATATGAAAAAAGATCAAAAATAGACCATTCATCGGCAGTGCACATTATAATCCGGTGCGCCCTATGGTCCAGAAAATACGGTATAGGGCACGTGTGTAAGCAAACTTTCGGCTTAGACTTTGAGGATGATTTAAATTCTTTAAAAAATGTTTCTAATATGCAAGTCGGTGTTTGTCATTCATCACTGCAGGTCTATTAACACCAGAAGCACAGTGCCTGCATACATCATCCACCCACCTGATGGATGACTCGCACTATTTTTTTTCCTTATTCACTAAGCATTTTGACAGGAAACCTCAGTTTCCACTCCTTGTGCCGAGGGCCTCTATTTCTGCAGAATGTTTATTCTTTTTTTTTTTTTCTGTTTTCCACTTTTAGTGAGCCGTTTCCTTTCCACGTTATGCCACTTTATTGACAAATTAATGTGATTTTTGCCAGTAGGTTGTTGTCGGTTGTGTCGAGACGGTTTCAACACAAACAGATGCAACTTCTTGAAAAGAAATACATGAATACACATTGTGAGCGTGCATGGTGAAGGGAGTCTGGGAAATGGAAGAAAGGATCAAAGAGAGATAAAAACAAAACAAAAAGGAGGCGAGTGGCGGAGCAACAGGAAGCTTCTCAGCGAGCTCCCGATGGCATCTCGCCAGCGCGTTCAGACACCGAGGAATTCCAGGCGGGGAGGAGGGAGGGAGAATGTCAAGATGGAGGAGGGCGGGGTTGTGATGTTTATGGAATATTGTTTACAAACAACACACGGACAGTAATGTTAGCCTCAGCGTTGGCATTAACGCACTTTTTGCTTCTTTTTACGCATTTAAATCAGAAAGGACGAGAATTTCCAGAATTCCACGTGTCCCCCCCCCCCCGGACGCATATTTAATTTTTTTATTGTTTACAGTATTTTTCGGACTATAAGTCACAGTTTTTTTCATAGTTTGCGACATATACTCCGGAGCGACTTATGTGTGAAATTATTAACACATTACCGTAAAATATCAAATGATATTATTCATCTCATTCGCGGAAGAGACGAAGAAAATGTCAGCAATCATCACATACACGTCAACCAATAATAATTCGGCGTGGGGGGGGGGGGGGGGGGTCATGGCAGAAATGCATTGTGAGTCATGGAATGCTATATGCTATATGCTACTGTCGTAGCTATTAAAATTGATCATTTCATCGTCGGCGGTAACTTATAAAAACTGAGAAGGGCTGAACAAAAATGGCACCGGAAAGGAAATCATGTAGTGCAGATTACAAGCTGGACGTAGTGAAATATGCAGCAGAAAACGACAGTTGGCAGAGGTGTTTAGAAGCGACATCGAGGAAGAATATTTCATCGGATTTATCGATTAGGAGTGACAGATTGTTTGGTAAACGTATAGCATGTTCTATATGTTATAGTTATTTGAATGACTCTTACCATAATATGTTATGTTAACATACCAGGCACCTTCTCAGTTGGTTATTTATGCCTCATATAACGTACACTTATTCAGCCTGTTGTTCACTATTCTTTATTTATTTTAAATTGCCTTTCAAATGTCTATTCTTGGTGTTGGATTTTATCAAATTTCCCCCAAAAATGGGACTCATACTCCAGTCGGACGTATATATGTTTTTTTCCTTCTTTAATATGCATTTTCGGCCGGTGTGACGTATACTCCGGAGCGACTTATAATCCTGTGTTTTGTTTTGTTTATATTTGCCGGGTCAAATTATGAATTAATATTCATTATTGGTTGACTTCAAAGTAATGCACTTTCCGCTACAATTTCTTAAATTTTGGTTCGCCGAAACTGTTATCGATCACAAATACTATATTTCCGGTATTAGGACCACACTTGGGGGTGGGGTTTGGTGCTAGCAAGGGGTGCATATTGTAGTGTTCCGGAAGAGTTAATGCTGCAAGGGGTTCTGGGTATTTGTTCTGTTCTGTTACGGTGCGGATGTTCCCCCGAAGTGTGTTTGTCATTATTGTTTGGTGTGGGTTCACAGTGTGGCGCATATTTGTAACAGTGTTAAAGTTGTTTTTACGGCCACCCTCAGTGTGACCTGTATGGGTGTTGACCAAGTAGTTCCGGAAGAGTTAATGCTGCAAGGGGTTCGGGTATTTGTTCTGTTGTGTTACAGTGCGGATGTTCCCCCGAAGTGTGTTTGTCATTCTTGTTTGGTGTGGGTTCACAGTGTGGCGCATATTTGTAACAGTGTTAAAGTTGTTTTACGGCCACCCTCAGTGTGACCTGTATGGGTGTTGACCAAGTAGTTCCGGAAGAGTTAATGCTGCAAGGGGTTCTGGGTATTTGTTCTGTTGTGTTACGGTGCGGATGTTCCCCCGAAGTGTATTTGTCATTATTGTTTGGTGTGGGTTCACAGTGTGGCGCATATTTGTAACAGTGTTAAAGTTGTTTTACGGCCACCCTCAGTGTGACCTGTATGGGCGTTGACCAAGTAGTTCCGGAAGAGTTAATGCTGCAAGGGGTTCTGGGTATTTGTTCTGTTGTGTTACGGTGCGGATGTTCTCCCGAAGTGTGTTTGTCATTCTTGTTTGGTTTGGGTTCACAGTGTGGCGCATATTTGTAACAGTGTTAAAGTTGTTTTACGGCCACCCTCAGTGTGACCTGTATGGGTGTTGACCAAGTATGCATTGCATTAACTTGTGTGTATGATAAAGCTGCATATGTTATGCGACTGGCCCGGCACGCCGTTTGAATGTAGGAAAATCGAACATGACGACAGGTTGTTGAAGACGCTGGAGGCAATGCCTTTAAGACACGCCCCCAATATTGTCGTCCGGGTGGACATCGGGAGAAATTTGGGGGAATGGTTGCCCCGGGAGATTTTTGGGAGGGAAAATGAAATTCGGGAGTCTCCCAGGAAAATCGGGAGGGTTGGCAAGTATGATTAGGACTCCCGAACATAGGCGCCAATCCCCACGTGGTCTTGATGGCAAATTCTTTCTCACCACCAAGCAAAAACCGCTCAGTCTCGTTCTACACTAAGCCAGCTAAGGTTAGGTTAGGCTAGGCCCGGTGGTTAGATTGTCCGCCCCTGAGATCGGTAGGTCTCATACCAAAGACACTCAGCATCAAGGGTTGGAATCGGGGGTAAAATCTCCAGATTTGATTCCCGGGCACGGCCACCGCTGCTGCTCACTGCTCCTCTCACCTCCCAGGGGTTGATCAAGGGTGATGGGTCAAATGCAGAGGACAATTTCACCACACCTAGTGTGTTTGTGTGACTATCATTGGTACTTTAACTTTACTTTAACTTTATCCCACCTAACCTTATCCTTGTCCACACACACACACACACACACACACACACACACACACACACACACACACACACACACACACACACACACACACAATGGTCGTTTAAGACCCCCTTATACATAAAATAGATAACATAGCGGTGCAAATAATACAAAATGTATCAAACTTAGACAAAAAAAATACATTTTCAGGCAGGCACTTTGTGATTTCCTTTTCTGGTCCCATGACCCACTTCATCTTGCCTCTGATTGGCCTAATCGCGACCAATCGTGACTCATCATAGTAAAAAAACCAACCAATCAATAAATTTATTTTTGTGGCGTTGAACATTCAGATGTGCCAGACAAGTGTCAATCCATGCCCTACAACAGTGGTTCTCAAATGGGGGTACGCGTACCCCTGGGGGTACTTGAAGGTATGCCAAGGGGTACGTGAGATTTTTTTAAATATTCTAAAAATAGCAACAATCCAAAAATCCCTTATAAATCTTTTTTTTTTAATAATACTTCAACAAAATATGAATAATATAATTTAAGTTCATAAACTGTGAAATGAAATACAACAATGCAATATTCAGTGTTGACAGCTCGATTTTTTGTGGACATGTTCCATAAATATTGATGTTAAAGATTTCTTTTTTCGTGAATAAATGTTTAGAATTAAGTTCATTAATCCAGATAGATCTCTATTACAATCCCCAAAGAGGGCACTTTAAGTTGATGATTACTTCTATGTGTCGAAATCTTTATTCATAATTGAATCACTTGTTTATTTTTCAACAGGTTTTTAGTTATTTTTATATCTTTCTTTCCAAATAGTTCACGAAAGACCACTACAAATGAGCAATATTTTGCACTGTTATACAATTTAATAAATCAGAAACTGATGACATAGTGCTGTATTTTACTTCTTTATCTCTTTTTTTCAACCAAAAATGCTTTGCTCTGATTAGGGGGGGTACTTGAATTTAAAAAAAAATTTCACATGGGGTACATCACTGAAAAAAGGTTGAGAACCACTGCCCTACATGGTGGAAAACTACATGGTCAAAACCATTGAGAACTAAAATTCCCAGAATGCTGAGGGAAACTGACCGCCAAATTACTGATTGAAGGCACCTGAAAAGGAATGGCGGTTGAGTCAGACTCATTCACCAAACAAGCTGCATGCAAGGAAGAACAGCAAGCAGCCACAACCACAAGATCTACCCTAAGAGTTTCTCCAAACACACCAATGGTCGGTGAATATGCTTCTTCATTTCATGACCGTCGAAATGCTTACTTAGATATGCTTAACTAGGCTTCTTGATTTTCTTACTCAACTGTCTTAATTTGTTTGTTTGAACCACTGCATTACTGCATTTCACTTTGAGCATTGATTGTACATGGTGTTTGACCAGTTTAAAGCAAGTTGTTTGAATGGTAAATGGGTTATACTTGTATACTGCTTTTCTACAGTCTAGGTACTCAAAGTGCTTTGACACTATTTCTACATTCACCCATTCACACACAGATGGCGGGAGCTGCCATGCAAGGCCCTAACCACGACCCATCAGGAGCAAGGGTGAAGTGTCTTGCTCAAGGACACCACGGATGTGACGGTGTTGGTCAAAGGTGGGGATCGAACCAGGAAACCCTCAGATTGCTGGCACCATTCTCCCGACTGCGCTTAAGGTAAAATGGCAAATAGTTAAAGTTAAAATGTTTAAAGTCAAAGCCTATGGTTTAATGTTTAAAGTTAAAAGTAAAAAAAATAATGCAAAGTTAAAGGATGAATTCATGTTTAACTCGTGATAAAAGTTAAGCTTGAATTTCGCATGTTAAAAGTTTAAAAGACTTTGAGAAAAGAGACCATCTACAAGCTCGTAGCCATTCTCGTTTCTTTATTCCTTTTAATTGCTCCAATTGATGAAGGGATTTAGTTTGGTTCATTTAACCTGCTTGTTCCATTCAATTAAGTTATTTAATTCATTTAAAATAGTTCACTAGTTCAATTACATGCATTTAATTTAAATATTTACCTATAGAACCCTAAATAATGAGTGTCTCAAAGGGCTGCACAAGCCAGAATGACATCCTCGGCTCACATCCCACATCAGGGCAAGGAAAAACTCAACCCAATGGGATGACATTGAGAAACCTTGGAGGGAACCGCAAATGTGGGGCCAGCCCTCCATTAAAATATTAATGTGAAACCATTTTTATCCATCCATTTTCTACCGTTTGACATTCTCGCAGTTGCGGAGGGTGCTGGAGCCTATCCCATTTACAGTATTTATTGATTTAACAGCGACAGTGCACAGTAATTAACATTGCTGTAAATGTACCAGAATAAGCCACAAGTCTGATTTTATTTTTGTCCCTGAACAAATCTTAACATTGTCTACCTAAAATGTTTATACAGTGAGGAAATTTAGCAATCCAATTGAAAAGGCAGTAAAATATACTTCACTCTGAAACTCCTGTTAAAAACGCTATGCACATATACAATAAAGTAAAGAGAAGTAAAATGATGACAATTTAACATCCATTTTTTATACTTTTCAATCAAACAGACTTAGCTTGATGCATGTTTTCTTCTAAAACGAAACAATGAGTAGGGCTGGGCGAATTGGCTGAAAACTGCATAACGACATAAGTTTAAAGGCCTACTTAAATGAGATTTTCTCATTTAAACGGGGATAGCAGGTCCATTCTGTGTCATACTTGATCATTTCGCGATATTGCCATATTTTTGCTGAAAGGATTTAGTACAGAACGACGATAAAGTAAGCATCTTTTGGTCGCTAATAAAAAAAGCCTTGCCTGTACCGGAAGTAGCAGACGTGCGCGTAACGTCATGATTGTGGAGCTCCTCACATTGTTTACAATCATGGCCACCAGCAGCGAGAGCGATTCAAACCGAGAAAGCGATGATTTCCCCATTAATTTGAGTGAGAATAAAAGATTTGTGGATTAGGAAAGTGAGAGTGAAGGACTAGGAAAAAAAACAAGGGCAGTGGGAGCGTTTCAGATGTTATTAGACACATTTACTAGGATAATTCTGGAAAATCCCTTATCTGCTTATTGTGTTAGTAGTGTTTTAGTGCGATTAGAGGGGTGCGCCAGTGTCTCTGAGGGAAGCTACGTTTCTCGACGATGCCAAGCGCAAGCAGCCGTTGGGGCCGCACTGAGATTTTTTTTTTTTCCCCTCCTCCACGGTGGAAACATCCCACGTTCGGGGGCAGCCGGTCGGAGGAGGCAAGGGTCCGCAGCTGCCTCTTTGACAGGTGCACGAGGAACGACGTAAGCTCTCCGCTCATGTCTACGGTAAGAGCCGACTTATTACCACAATTTTTTCACCGAAACCTGCCGGTTGACATGTGGTCGGGAACCATGTTCACTTGACTGCTCTGTTCCATAGTAAAACTTCACCTTCGGGAATGTAAACAAGGAAACACCGGCTGTGGTTGTGTTGCTAAAGGCAGCCCCAATATACCGCTTCCACCTACATCTTTCTTCTTTGACGTCTCCATTATTAATTGAACAAATTGCAAAAAATTCAGCAACACAGATGTCCAGAATACTGTGTAATTATGCGATTAAAGCAGACTACTTATAGCTTGGGTCGGGCTGGAAAAAAATGTCCGCTACAACGACATCATACCGACGTCTTTAACAGGATACTTTGCGCGAAATTTAAAATTGCAATTTAGTCAACTAAAAAGGCCGTATAGGCATGTGTTACAATGTTAATATTTCATCATTGATATATAAAATCTGACTGTGTGGTCGGTAGTAGTGGGTTTCAGTAGGCCTTTCACACATTTGATGATTAATAAAAAACATACATTTGTATCTTCCTGACATATTTGAAGTATATTTATATAGCGCTTTTCTCTAGTGATTCGAAGCGCTTTACATTGTGAAACCCAATATCCAAGTTATGTTTTCAAAACTGGGAACAGGTGGGTAAAGTGTCCTTGGGCAAGACACAACGGTATTGACTAGGATAGCAGAAGAGGGGATCGAACCTTGAACCCTCAAGTTGCTGGCACGGCCACTCTACCAACCGAGCTATACCGCCCCACACATGACTTTGTCCACCAGTATAACATTACCAGCCCAACATTGGCGCTGTGCACTCGGGAAATTTGCCATTACATTCTGACTGACACATTCAAAGTACCTAATTGTATTTATTAAACTCCTTTGTAGATAAACAACAAAGTGCAAGGACATGTTATTAAACAGATTTTTTTTTTTTTTTTTTTCCTTTTGTATCCGTTCCAGCTGTCAGATTACGGAACCTAACCATACGCTTTTCATCAGCAAAAAATGCTTCTCCGTCAACAGACAATCCCCCGGAGGACGACAACTTAGCCGTGTTTACGAAGCATGGCTTGGGGCTCTCCACACACTGGTACTGTCTGCTTTTAAAGAGTCATCTCACCACAGTGTGGAGCTTTCCACAACATGGCAGTGTGGGGAGATGGTGAGCCCTCAGCACAGAGTATTTCAAGCTTAAAACACACAATCTTAGAGGTGTTGTCATTAATTCTAGCCAAGGCTATACCGGATTTTATGGCCCATAGGATGCTCTGGATTATAAGGCGCCTTAAAGGCCTACTGAAACCCACTACTACCGACCACGCAGTCTGATAGTTTATATATCAATGATGAAATATTAACATTGCAACACATGCCAATACAACCGGTTTAGTTAACTAAATTGCAATTTCGGGTTGTTGCGGAAATATTAGCCCAGCACCACACACTGCTTAAAGTCGTCTCTTTTCATCGCGTAATTACACAGTATTTTGAACATCTGTGTTGCTGAATCTTTTGCAATTTGTTCAATTAATAATGGAGACTATAAAGAAGAATGATGTTGGATTGCAGCTGCCTTTAGCACCGAAACACAGCCGGTGTTTCTTTTTGTTGTGAAGCTTTAACACAGAGCGGTCAAGCGAACATGTTTCTCTACGTCAACCATCAAGTTTTTGGATGGGAAAATATTAAGTTGGCTCTTACCGGAGACATCGGTGGATTATACCTCCTCCTCCTGCAGCTCAAAAAGGCAGCTGTGATCTTGGCTTCTCTCAGAGACACTGGTGTTCACCGCAGCCATCCGACTTTCAGGTATGACTTTACAATCTCACTAAAACACTATTAAAACAATAAGCAGATAAGGGATTTTCCAGAATTATCCTAGTAAATGTGTCTAATTACATCTGAAACGGTCCCACTGCCACCTGAAGCTGTCGCCCTTTTTTTTTTTTTTTTTTGGTGCTTCACTCTAACTTTCCTCATCCACGAATCTTTCATCCTCGCTCAAATTAATGGGGTAATTGTCGCTTTCTCGGTCCGAACCGTTCTTGCTGCTGGAGGCTGATTATAAACAATGTGAGGATGTGAGGGGCCCTACAACCCGTGACGTCACGCGCACATCGTCTGCTACTTCTGGTAAAGGCAAGGCTTTTTTATTAGCGACCAAAAGTTGCGAACTTTATAGTCTATGTTCTCTACTAAATCCTTTCAGCAAAAATATAGCAATATCGCGAAATGATCAAGTATGACACATAGACTAGACCTACTATCCCCGTTTTTAAATAAGAACATCTCATTTCAGTAGGCCTTTAAACTGATCATATATATATTATTTTTCTACATTAAAAACTCTTCCTTGTGGTCTAAATGACATGTAATGGTCAAAAAATTGCATAGATGTTTTACAGATCATCTTCAAGCCGCTTTCTGACAGTCGTTTCTGGATGGGCTGTTTTGTGGGGGTCTTATTTACGTGGCCCACCTTTTGGCAGTGTCTTTTCTCCGTCATCTGTTGTAGCGTGCAAGGACGGGAATAAGAAGGCGGACGCGCGCAGATTTTCAGGACTTATGCAGATCTCCAATTCAAATCAGCAGGTACCAGAAAGTAAGGAAAGTTGCTTTTGCGTAATATTGTGAAACAAAACGTGAGAAATGTCTTACCTTATACACACCCCATAATAATACTCGTATGTTGAAGCACAGTACAATCCAGCAAGCGGTGCGGCTTCGTAGCTTACCACAGTCGTACTAAATAATTTTAATCAATTTGAGTGGCGTGTGCAATGTTCTTTATTTTTAATGGAACATGTAACATTTTGGTGTTTACTTCATATTGCAGTGTACACTTATCTCTTGTGTGACTGCCATCACATTGCAGTCGACATGTCTCTTATGTGTGACTGCCATCGTATTGCAGTCTACACGTATCTTTGTGTGTGTGTGAGACTGCCAT
Organism: Nerophis ophidion; assembly: GCF_033978795.1. NCBI lineage: Eukaryota > Metazoa > Chordata > Actinopteri > Syngnathiformes > Syngnathidae > Nerophis > Nerophis ophidion. Next base: position 11,716,552 of record NC_084633.1, on the reverse strand, counting down.
CGTATTGCAGTTGACACGCATGTCCTATGTTTGACTGCCATCTACCGGTCAAAGTTATCATTTCACCATGAACTAAATAAAATAGCTTTGAGGTCAGTAAGCATACCCAAAATTATTCCGTATATTAAGCGTACCGTCAAGTTTTGATAAAATGAAAGGATTTTAAGGGCACCTTATTGTCCAAAAAGTACGGTACAAATACATTGGAGGAAGTTGATATATTTGGCCAATGCGAATTTTGGCAAAATGAAAGTAATGGGCTTATTTTTGGTCGTTCTGATTTCTCACGTGTATTTGCTCTCTGTAGCGTGTTAAAGAGCCACTGGTCCCTAAACACTGCATGAATACAGCGGCGGAGTGAATAAACGGCTGCAAAATTGCCTCAAAATGATTATAATATTTTGACAAAATAAAGGCATTGTTTATTATACACTCATGAGCTGGGGTATTTTTGGAACTATAATTAGATGTATTATTTTGGTTTATTTCAGAAAACCAACATCAGAACGACTCAATTGCAGGTATCTGGGCACGGCCTCACACATGGCGCCTCTCGTTAAGTTGTTCATACTCATCCACAACTCTGGAAGGAAGGAAGGAGTACAAAGGACAGTGCTGGGAAGAAGTTGATAAAGTACCGTATTTTCCGGACCATCCATCCATCCATCTTCTTCCGCTTATCCGAGGTCGGGTCGCGGGGGCAACAGCCTAAGCAGGGAAACCCAGACTTCCCTTTCCCCAGCCACTTCGTATAGCTCTTCCCGGGGGATCCCGAGGCGTTCCCAGGCCAGCCGAGAGACATAGTCTTCCCCGTGGCTTCCTACCGGTTGGACTTGCCCTAAACACCTCCCTAGGGAGGCGTTCGGGTGGCATCCTGACCAGATGCCCGAACCACCTCATCTGGCTCCTCTCGATGTGAAGGAGCAGCGGCTTTACTTTGAGCTCCTCCCGGATGGCAGAGCTTCTCACCCTATCTCTAAGGGAGAGCCCCGCCACACGGCGGAGGAAACTAATTTCGGCCGCTTGTACCCGTGATCTTATCCTTTCGGTCATGACCCAAAGCTCATGACCATAGGTGAGGATGGGAACGTAGATCAACCGGTAAATTGAGAGCTTTGCCTTCCGGCTCAGCTCCTTCTTCACCACAACAGATCGATACAACGTCCGCATTACTGAAGACGCCGCACTGATCCGCCTGTCGATCTCACGATCCACTCTTCCCCCACTTGTGAACAAGACTCCTAGGTACTTGAACTCCTCCACTTGGGGCAGGGTCTCCTCCCCAACCCGGAGATGGCACTCCACCCTTTTCCGGGCGAGAACCATGGACTCGGACTTGGAGGTGCTGATTATCATTCCGGTCGCTTCACACTCGACTGCAAACCGATCCAGTGAGAGCTGAAGATCCCGGCCACATGAAGCCATCAGGACCACATCATCTGCAAAAAGCAGAGACCTAATCCTGCGGTCACCAAACCGGAACCCCTCAACGCCTTGACTGCGCCTAGAAATTCTGTCCATAAAAGTTATGAACAGGGCGCACTTGAAATCTTTTTTTTTTTCCCCCAAAACTCGACAGTGAGCCTAATGTACGGAATAATTTTGGTTTTGCTCACCGAACTGCAAGCAATTTTATTTGGTACATGGTGTAATAATTGTGACCAGTAAATGGCAGTCAAACATAAGAGATACGTGTAATAATAATACATTTTATTTATAAGGCGCCTTTCTGGGCACTCAAGGACACCGTACAAAATCAAAACAATAAAATCAAATTGGATAAAAACAACAATAACAAAGATAAAGAAGAAAAGATGATTACAATGAATAAGCAGGAATAGGTGAGATTTGAGTCTTGACTTGAAGAGGGATATGGAGTCCAAGTTACAAAGGTCTGGTGGCAAAGAGTTCCAAAGATGTGGGGCAGAGCGGCTGAAAGCTCGGGCACCCATGGTGGACAATTTAAATAAAGGGACGGTGAGATGGATGGATGAAGAGGATCTTAGGGAACGTGAGGGCGTGGCGACATGGATCAGGTCAGAGAGGTTATGGATGGCTTTGAAAGTGAGAATTATTTTAAAGTGGATACGACGTTTGATGGGTAGCCAGGGGAGTTGCTGCAAAACAGGAGTGATGTGATGGATTGAAGGGGTTCTGGTGATTATCCGGGCTGCAGAGTTCTGGAGAAGCTGAAGTTTGTGAAATGACTTGTGAGGGAGACCAAACAGGAGAGCATTGCAATAGTCCAGGCGAGAGGTGACCAGGCTTTGGACTAATATGGCATCAGTATGTGGGGTAAGGGATGGGCGAAGACGATTAATGTTCCGTAGATGAAAGTAAGCAGACTGGGTATCGCTGTTCATGTGGGCGTGGAAGGAGAGTGTGCTGTCGAGGATGACACCCAGACTCTTGACTTGGGAGGAGGGGGAGACAGAGGAATTGCAGAGAGTAACGGACAAGCTGTTGGTTTTGGCGAGAATGGTTTTTGTACCTACAAGTACGATTTCAGTTTTATTACAATTAAGTTGAAGGAAATTGGATGAGAAACCACTGCTAGAGTTCACTGAGGTAGTCTGTAAGGGAAGAAGGAGGTAGAGAGGCAGTTGGTTTGGTTGAGATGTAGAGCTGGGTGAAAATTAATTTTAAATTTATGGAAAATATTGCCAAGGGGAAGAATGTAAATGATAAAAAAGCAGGGGACTGAAACCAGAGCTCTGGGGGACACCGGAGGAAACGAGAGACGGGGGGGATTTAAATGAACGGAGTTGAACAAACGGAGTGCGGTCAGAGAGATATGATCCAAACCAGCGAAAGGGTGTGCTTGTGATGCAAATACTGTGAAATCTATGGAGGAGGACAGTGTGTGAAATGGTGTCAAAGGCTGCAGTGAGATCTAGGAGGATTAGGATGGTGAGAAGACCAGAATCAGCTGCCAGGAGGATCTTTTGTGATTTTTATTAGTACTGTTTCAATGCCGTGCAGGAGGCAGAAACCAGTAGACTGCAACATGATGGCAATATGACTCATGTAAACATTTTATATGTTCCATTGAAAATATAGAACATAACACACGGCGCTCAAATCTATCAAAATGTTTTAGTACGAATTTGGTAAGCTATACAGCTGCTCTGCTTGCTGGATTGTCGGCGCATTAAACAGGAGTATTATTATGATGTGTGTATAAGCTAAGATATATTATCTGGCGTTTTGTAAAAGCAACTTTTCTTACCTTGTGGTACCTGCTGATCTGTATTTGGGATCTGCATAAGTCCTGAAAAATAGCGCTCATCCACCTTTTGTAGTCCGTACAGACGACGTGGTCGATAAGCTTCTTTTTCTATCTTCTTGTTATGGGACATTCATCCTCCGCTGTTGCCATTTTTAATATAAAGTTGTAAAGTTCTTACTTATATCCATCAGTAAACTCGCCATGAAAGTGGTGAGTTTACATTATTCACCCAAGGAACTTTAGTTATTAGAGTTCCGGTCGGACGTTTTTTCACGGGACACATTTCCGGTGTTGTTTCCGGATGAGGAGATGCTGCTCTGTTATTGATTTAAGTAAAGTCTGAATGTCATTAAAACAGTTAGCTCCATTTTGACGCTTTTTCCACTCCCGTCCTTGCACGCTACACCGCTACAACAAAGATGAGAAGACGCTGCCGAAGACCGCCCATAAAAGGGCGCATGCGGAATGGACTGTCAGAAAGCGGCTTGAAGATCTGTAAAACATCATCTATGCAACATTTTGACCACCATTACATGTTATGTAGACTACAAAGAAGTGTTTTCCATTGAGGAAAAAAAAAAAAGACTCCTTTTTTTAATGCGCCCTTTATACGAAAAATGATCAAATAGACCATTCCTTGGCGGTGCACCTTATAATCCGGTGCGCCCTATGGTCTGGGAAAACATGTTTATGCTGTGCATGAATGCACAAAGATGAACTTTGTCGATGTGATTGACTTGTGTGGAGTGCTTATCAAGCATATTTGGTCACTGAATAACTGCAAGCTAATCGATGCTAACATGATATTTAGGCTAGCTGTATGTACATATTGCTTCTTTATGCCTCAATTGTAGGTATATTTGAGCTCATTTAAATTTCTGTACTTATGTCCTCTGTGTATTTAATTTATATCTGCATTTCTCATGACATTATCTGTATGTAATATTGGCTACATTTCTGATAGTGGTTTGTGTGCCATTATAGACCACAGAGAACATGACCTAGCTTGCATAGATTGTTATAAATCCATTAGACAGCTCGCCATTTCCTTTAACTTGGTCACACACATTATTATCATTATTTCTCAGATGATGCAATTGTTGACTGAAGTGCTGATATCAACCAAACCTAATCACCCCCCGGATTGTAAATAATTCAATGTATATATACTCTGATTAACTTTGTGTGATGGCTGAATTATGCGGAGTATATATTTGTACCATGAATTGATTAACGTGGACCCCCACCTAAACAAGCTGAAAAACTTATTCGGGTCAGGGGCGTCACTAGACCTAATACTGTACTGGGGCACACCTGGGGCACAAATAATTCATGAGCATGCAAAGCGCGCGAGCAAAAAAATTTTTAGCACTTTTTTATCATAAAAAATACATAAATAGTGCTTTAAACTATGAAATCATATCGGACTATGTTGTATGGATCTTTAATTAAACACCTGAAATTAACTAATGCATTTGACCTACTTGTGCACTTTTTTACTCCAGACTTCTAAACTGCTACTGGTAAAAGCAAAAAGGAAGAGCAATGAATCTTTTTGAAATATATATATTGCAGTAATCATCTGCAAACTTAACATCTACAAAAGTAAAACAAAAAATAAAGCACCCCTACATCACTGGGTTCTTTTATATTATTTAATTTCCATTTATGGCAATGTGGCTAATCCTATTTCAGATACACAAAACTATAAAATATACACAAAAGAATAAAGCCACAGTAGTAGAATAAATGAACTGTTGTGTGTCTGTTCAGGGAATCATTTTCTGAGAAGTAAACTGTAACGTCTCCTTTTCATTTTTGCAAAGTGGTCAATCACTCTGGACAGACATGGAAATAGTACAGTAACTGTTATACGGTTGACCAGTGGTTCCCAACTGCTGGGTCGCGACATGAAAGTGGATTTGTGTGTCATTTTCAGTGAGTCGCAGTCAGATGTGTGCATGGAAAAAAAAAGTTTAGGGAGAAAAAAATCAAATTGTGGCAACAAAACCAGATTATTCTAGCCTTTTTTCTAGTGACTTTTAGTGAGTATTTTAGCAAAAGGCAAACCGACTAACAAGTTGGAGGAGGACTCAGGACAGACATGGAAATATATTTTAAAAAAATCTAAATGGGGCAACAAAACCCGATATTTTCAGCCATCTTTCTGAAAACAAATACAGAAATGTTACTATTTTTTTCTGGAAATAAAACCAGATGCTTTAGCTGTAGCCATTTTTCTGGTGACAAAACAAGATTATTTTAGTCAAAGTCACACCGATTAACAAGACAAGTCTACTGTGCTATTTTTCTGTGAAATAAACTTGAATGATTTAAAAATTTGGCTCACGACTTGATATGGAAAACATTTTTTCTTCCTGAAGATAAACCATTTGAGAAGCACTCAACTCACACATGCTTACTCCAAATCATCATTGATGCAGAACCAGCAGACAATAACCAACATTATGTTTCATGTTTAGTGGAAATTCCCCCGACAGCTCGTACAGCAAATGAATATGTTTGTCTTGATACAAGGAAGAACGTTAACTAACTTAGCATCAACTTAAGACAATGATGTTGCCTAGCTAGCTAGGACTTCACTTACATCTCTCATTCCTCGCTTCTTCTCTGCTGCGGGCGAATAACTTTCTTAAATCCATCTAGGCGTTACAGTTTGAGTCAAATCAAAATCAAAATATTGTAATTAACAAATTGTTGTTGGCTAAAATTACCTACCTCACGCAGTGATTCGAATCCCCTCTCTCTCTCTCCCTCTCTCAACCGAAGTCTCGATCCACACGTGAATAAATTACCATATTAAGTAGCCATGTGCTCACTGTTTCGTGGAGTGAATACAGTAGCAATCAATTACCATACTAAGTAGTATGTGCGCTGTTGTCTATGTTATGTAGACTTAAAACTCTGAAGCGTTTTTTTTTTTTATTGGTGAAATTTTTACTGGGGCACTACAGATCAACAGTGGGGCACGTGCCCCGGTGAAATATGTCTGGCGACGCCCCTGATTCGGGTGTTACCATTTAGTGGTCAATTGTACGGAATAAGTACTGTGCAATCTACTCAAAAGTTTCAATCAAACATCTATACCTTTGGCCTTTCTAAGACAGTCATTTAGAGGAGTTGTCTGCCCCCCCGAGAAGCCTGCGTTTTACTAATGTTGTAAAAAATGTGTAGAAAATTACATTTCAGCATTTCTATCAAATATTTTTGTCAGCCTTTGACTCTGTCATTTTCATAGTAGGCTAGTATAGACACATCACCTATTGTCTTCATTATATCACTTATTAGAAGGCTTTTAATTTTTGGCGCTCCAGACTTTTTTTTTTGTGTGTGTGTGTATTTTTGGTCCAATATGGCTCTTTTAACATTTTGTGTTGCAGACCCCTGCCTTAGTCAATTTAACCCATCTCCATATTGACTCGCACAATGTCCTTCACTTTTACTTTGAAACCCCTTCGCACCACTTCAGTCCATTCCTGTGGCCTTTCCCCACAGGCGGTGATGCAATCCTCCGACTCCTGCGTGCAATCACACGGTCAGCCAGGAAGAGGCGTGGGCCTCACTGCTTCTCACTCATGCAGCCGATAGAGAAACAGCCCCCAACTCATTGTCGGTGATAATGCAGAAAACGTGATATAAAAAAAGGTAACTGCGCAGCTTGACGACATATTGAAGTAAACATGTTTAGTTGTGCTGGCATGCCCAAAGAAGTTTGGTTTTTCCATTCTAGTTTTTCTGTGGAGGGTAAACCCCACCATTCCCCCACTGAGCAGCTGCATGTGGTTTATTGGGGTTGCTGGATGAGGTCTGCGTTTCGGAAGTGAGGTTTTTGGCTCCTTCTCCATGGCCTGTTCTCACATTTTTATTTTTTGCAGCAGGCTTTTAGAAGAAAAGAAAAGCCCTGCATGTAGAACTGGGGCGATATATCAATATATACGATATATTGCGGGTTTTTCTCTGTGCGATACAGAAAATGACTATCGTAATATTCGAGTATACGTTCTCACGCCGTTGCTTTCAGCTGCGGGCATTACACTTCGGGCTCTTCTCACTCTTTCCTGTCTGTCCTTCTCGCAGACAAGCCGGTGCACAATCTTACATATGTCACGTCATACGTCACATACGTATACGCCCTCGCCCAGTAGAGAGGTAGCAGACTGGGCTACGTTAGCTGCTAACGTAGCCGTACGAGTGGGAATACGAGAGAAAGAAGGTGCGGATCTGGTAACAAATGAAGACTTAATTCCCAATAAAAACAGCAGGGGGTCTGGCGGTGGTTCGGCTTCAAGTGGGAATATGTCGAACAGGCAACCATAATTTGTCAAATGTGGGGCAAAAGCGTTGCTATAAAAAGTAGCACTACTGCTAATATGTAGCATCATTTGAAAACTCACTCACCAGAGAATGAAAATAATTTCATAACGTCCGTAGTAACCTACCAACATAGTGAAGGACGAATACTATTTGATTACCTATTATGCAGCTCGTTTTTATTTGTGAAGTGAATATTTATATAGCGCTTTTTTCTCTAGTGACTCAAAGCGCTTTGCATAGTGAAACCCAATATCTAAGTTTCATTCAAACCAGTGTGGGTGGCACTGGAAGCAGGTGGGTAAAGTGTCTTGCCCAAGGACACAACGGCAGTGACTAGGATGGCGGAAGCGGGAATCGAACCTGCAACCATCAAGTTGTTGGCACGGCCACTCTACTAACCGAGCTAAAGCGCCCCTGACACTTAAAATGTCTCTGACAATCTTGCACTTTGTTTTGGAAATGACTTGAATGTTTCTGCCATTGCTTAATAACTTTTTAATGAATACACTTTTGGTCAATTGACTTAGTTGTGATTTCCCTCTCTGCATGAAAGTTTAAAAGTAGCATATATGAAGAAGAATGTTTTAATGTAGACACATAGAATCATCATACTGCTGTGATTATATGCATCAAGTGTTCAAGGCCAAGGCAAAATATCGTAATCTATATCGAGTGTTCAAGGCCAAGGCAAAATATCGTAATCTATATCGTGACATGGCCTAAAAATTTTGTGATATTAAAAGGCTATATTGCCCAGCCCTAACTGCATGTAGTTATATTATTTCCATGACTGGAAAATAATAAGCTTGATCCCTTGCAAATTTAAAAAAATAATGTTGTGGAAATGAACGGTCAATAAGGGAGTAATTGTCATTTTTATTGGGCAAGTCTGAATGTTCTGAACTCCTTGATCCATAACATAGATATACAGTCATGGTCAAAACAGAACTTTCCTCCAGAAGGTCTAATCTTTTGTTTGTGATGTCAGATGAAACAAAATAATCATCTGTTTGTCCACAATATCCAGCAATATGTTTGGAGTATTATGCACCCGGCCTGTTTTGCTGTCAATGGAACTGTGTGTGAATGTTGTCTATCTGTGTTGGCCCTGCGATGAGGACGACTTGTCCAGGGTGTACCCCGCCTTCCGCCCGATTGTAGCTGAGAGAGGCTCCAGCGACCCCGAAGGGAATAAGCGGTAGACAATGAATGAATAGATGTAACTGGGGCTTAACAGAGAGTAAATTGAACAATAAAGGATTACCTCTGAATTCTTCAGGACAACCTTGGGCGCAGTTGGGTGTTCCAACAGGACAATGACACCAAACACACGTCGAAAGTGGTGAAGGAATGGCTAAATCAGGCTAGAATTAAGGTTTTAGAATGGCCTTCCCAAAGGCCTGACTTTAAACGTGTGGACAATACTGAAGAAACAAGTCAATGTTAGAAAACCAACAAATTTAGCTGAATTGCACCCATTTTGTCAAGAGGATCCATCCATCCATTTTCTACCGCTTATTCCCTTTTGGGGTCGCGGGGGGCGCTGGCGCCTATCTTAGCTACAATCGGGCGGAAGGCGGGGTACACCCTGGACAAGTCGCCACCTCATCGCAGGGCCAACACTGATAGACAGACAACATTCACACTCATTCACACACTAGGGCCAATTTTAGTGAGGAGTGGTCAATAATTCAGCCAGTATCTTGCCAGAAGCTTGTGGCTAGCTACTAAAAGCACCTTTTATTGCAGTGAAATTTGCCAAGGGACATGTAACCAAATATTAACATCGCTGTATGTATACTTTTGACCCAACAGATTTGGTCAGATTTTCAGTAGATCCATGATAAATTCATAAAAGAACCAAACTTCATTGTTTTTTTATGAACAACAAGTATGTGCTCCAATCACTCTATCACAAAAACAAGAGTTGTAGAAATTATTGGAAAATCAAGACAACCATGACATTGTCCTTCACAAGTGTATGTAAACTTTTGACCACGACTGTATATGTTGAGTATAGTGGATCTGTTTTGTTTGTAGCTCAACGCTCTTTCCATAGCTTCCGTTCACTTTAGACAGTCCACTAGTCAATAGTAAGTACTATCAATACCATTAGTGCTCATGTACATTACTCCGTGTTGTACATTTTGGCTAAGCTCCTGATTTTAAGAGGGAACATTTGGCAATAGTTCTGTTTCAGTAAGTATAGAAGGCCTTAGTTTAATAACATTCCCATTCCCAAGGGGCGCCGGACGTTGGCAGACCCGTCAGCAATCCTATTGAATGGGATTGTGCTGAAAATCTCAATTTCCCCTCTGGGATTAATAAAGTACTTCTGATTCTGATATTCTGAGATGCAGCAGGTAAGGAAAAGTATTCATACAAAAAGAAAAGAGCGTAAAAACAAGGTATCCTACAAAATAAAACTAATACAAATTATAAATAAATATTTGGGCATTTCAAAATACATTATGACCTTTTTAAGGGCCTATTGAAATTAGATTTTCTTATTTGAACGGGGATAGCAGGTCCATTCTATGTTTCATACTTGATCATTTTGCGATATTGCCATATTTTTGCTGAAAGGATTTAGTAGAGAACATCGACGATAAAGTTTACCGGAAATAGCAGACTGTGTGCACGTGACGTCACGAGTTGTAGGGCTCCTCACATCCTCAGTTTATAATCATAGCCACCAGCAGCAAGTGCAATTCGGACCGAGAAAGCGACGAGTTCCACATTTAATTAGAGCGAGGATGAAAGATTTGTGGATGAGGAAAGTTAGAGTGAAGCACTAAAAAAAAAGGCGATGGCAGTGGGAGCGATTCAGATGTTATTAGACACATTTACTAGGATAATTCTGGAAAATCCCTTGTCTGCTTATTGTGTTAGTAGTGTTTTAGTGAGATTATAAAGTTATACATGAAAGTCGAAGGGCTGCGGTGAATGCCAGTGTCTCTGAGAGAAGCCAATGGAGGAGCCAAGATCACAGGTGCCTTTTTGACAGCTACAGGAGGAGGTCGCATAATCCACTCAAGTCTCCGGTAAGAGCCGACTTAATATCACAATTTTCCCATCCAAAAACTTGCTGCTTGACGTAGAGAAACATGTTCGCTTGACCCCTCTGTGTTAGCTTCACAACAAAGAAACACAGTCTGTGTTTCGGTTGCTAAAGGCAGCTGCAATCCACCGCTTTCCACCAACAGCATTCTTCTTTATAGTCTCCATTATTAATTGAACAAATTGCAAAAGCTTCAGACACACAGATGTCCAAAATACTTGTAGCCGTAAGTGGTGCTGGGCTAATATGTCCGCTACAACCAGAGACGTCACAAACACGCGTCTTCATTCCGCGACGTTTTCAACAAGAAACTCCGCGGGAAATTTAAAATTGCAATTTAGTAAACTAAAAAGGCCGTATTGGCATGTGTTGCAATGTTAATATTTCATCATTGATATATAAACTATCAGACTGCGTGGTCTGTAGTAGTGGGTTTCAGTAGGCCTTTAAGCATCGTATTATTTCGGTATATAAGGTCTCAATTCACGTGTGTGTGTGTGTGTGTGTGTGTGTGTGTGTGTGTGTGTGTGTGTGTGTGTGCGCACACATACAGCATGTGTGTAAATCTACAAAGATACAAGGCATTGCTATTGCGAAAGCTAGTGGACACATTTAGAACGGCAGTTTCTTTCGTTCAAAAATTTCAGCTCATTTTTATACTTGGCAAACTCATCCCGTGGGCTGGATAAAACATGTTTGTGCCGTACATTTGACACCCCTGATTCATAGCCACGTTTTCCAATACTTAAAGGCCTACTGAAACCCACTACTACCGACCACGCAGTCTGATAGTTTATATATCAATGATGAAATATTAACATTGCAACACATGCCAATACGGCCTTTTTAGTTGACTAAATTGCAATTTTAAATTTCTCGCAAAGTGTCCTGTTGAAAACGTCGCGGTATGATGACGCGTGTTTGTGACGTCTCTGGTTGTAGCGGACATTATTTTCCAGCCCGATCCAAGCTATAAGTAGTCCGCTTTAATGGCATAATTACACAGTATTCTGGACATCTGTGTTGCTGAATCTTTTGCAATTTGTTCAATTAATAATGAAGTCAAAGTAGAAAGATGGAGGTGGGAAGCTTTTAATCTTTTAGCCACACAGACACACGGTGTTTCCTTGTTTTAAAATTCCCGGAGGTGAAGCTTTACTATGGATCAGAGCGGTCAAGCGAACATGGATCCTGACTACATGTCAACCGGCAGTTTTCGGTGAGAAAATTGTGGTAATAAGTTGGCTCTCACCGGAGATAAGCTGAGTTTCTGTCCTGCTGCAGCTTCGTGACTTCCTTCAGAGACTCTGGCGTCAACACACCCGTGGCCACACCCCTCTAACTTTCAGGTACTGTTTAACTCACTAAAACACTAGCAACACAATAGGCAGGTAAGGGATTTCCCAGAATTATCCTAGTAAATGTGTCTAATAACACCTGAATCGCTCCCACTGCAATTGCCTTTTTTTTCTTCTTTCTTTTTCTAGTCCGTCACTCTAAATTTTCCTCATCCACAAATCTTTTATCCTTGCTCAAATTAATGGGGAAATCGTCGCTTTCTTGGTCCGAATCGCTATCGCTGCTGGTGGCCATGATTGTTAACAATGAGGATGTGAGGAGCCCTACAACCCGCGACGTCACGCGCACATCGTCTGCTACTTCCGGTAAAGGCAAGGCTTTTTTATTAGTGACCTAAAGTTGCGAACTTTATCGTCGATGTTCTCTACTAAATCCTTCCAGCAAAAATATGGCAATATCGCGAAATGATCAAATATGACACAGAATGGACCTGCTATCCCCATTTAAATAAGAAAATCTCATTTCAGTAGGCCTTTAAGTCCATTTAGCGCTCTCCAATTGAGCCCAGGCAATCAACTAAATGCACTTAAAACACACCCACTCTAGTCTATCAGCATTTCGTATCCATATGTCTCCCGAAAGGCAGCGGCAATGACCAAAAGGTCACGTCAGGAATTCGATGTGCCGGCACCTTAAAAACACCACACACAAAATGCGGACGATGTGCGAAAGAGTGCAGTGAGAGACACAGGTGTTAAACAGCTTCGCCCTAATAAGACTTTGACACAATATACTCCGGTGCAGACAGACTGGGGGAAAAAATCCAGAAATCTGTCTCTCTCAAACAGAGTGCAGATTAATAGCGGCGACTCCGGTATGGAAAGTGAGGTTTAATAGGCAGCAATATGTGGTTGTTTCACCGCTGACTGACTGCTGGTGCTATTACATGTCTGTCACCCACGCTCTTTCTGCTTTCTGGCCATAGTACTGTAGCAGCACTGGGAGGAGTCCTCTTGTCTCTCCTTATTTCCTGTACTGGGCCAATGCAAGATGTGTTTTTTTTTTTTTTTTTTTTTAACAAAAAAACCTAAGGTAATACGAGCCTGGCAACAGATTTATGCAACTTGGCTTCCATGGGGCAGCGGATGGCTCCGGGTGTGGGCTGGTTTTATAAAGTTCCCTTGTGGGAGGACACTCCTTGTCGCTGCAACAGGCAGGAAGACACATGTGGACCAGTTGGGGTTGTACGGTATACCGGTATTAGTATAGTACCGTGATACTAATACTGCCTGGTCAAACTTGTGACGTCACGAGTGACACTTCCCCTGTCATCATTTTCAAAATGGAGGAGGCTGATTTCAATACCGGTAATTTGAAATCGCATAAAGGGAAGAAGATGAAGAGCTATTCAGTAGGATTTAAGGTCCAAGCTTACATCACACTCACATTTTTACTGCATGCCTTTGGTAAGTGCCGGAGTGAGAAGTTTTAAAATAATTAGCGCATGCTTACTTTTATCGCATGCCTTTGGTAAGTGCCGGAGTGGGAAGAGGTTTTAAAATAATTAGCGCATGCTTACTTTTATCGCATGCCTTTGGTAAGTGCCGGAGTGGGAAGAGGTTTTAAAATAATTAGCGCATGCTTACTTTTACCGCATGCCTTTGGTAAGCGGAGGAGTGAGAAGAGGTTTTAAATTAATTAGCGCCTCGGCGGCAATTTAAAGAAATACGGTAGATGTGATTGGCTTTTTTCCAGCACTCCTACTTAATACTATAACAGTACAAACACAAAAAATCATAGCACAACGGGACGGCGTGGTTCGGTTGGTAGGGTGGCCGTGCAAACAACTTGAGGATTCAATGTTAGATTCCCGCTTCTGCCATTCTAGTCACAGCTGGTGTGTCCTTGGGTAAGACACTTCACCCACCTGCACCCAGTGCCACCCACACTAGTTTAATTGTAGCCAAAAGATGTAGATAATGGGTTTCACCATGTAAAGCGCTTTTAGTCACTACAGAAAAAGCACTGTATGAATCCATCCATCCATTTTCTGCCCATTGTACCTCTCGGGGTCACGGAGCTGGCCGGAGTCTATCTCAGTTGCATTCGGGCAGAAGGCGGGGTACACCCTGGACAAGTCGCTACCTCATCGCAGGGCCAACAGAGACAGACAACATTCACACTCACATTCACACACTAGGACCAATTTAGTGTTGCCAATCAACCTATCCCCAGGTGCATGTCTTTGGAGGTGGGAGGAAGCGGCAGTACTTGGAGGGAACGCACGCAGTCACGGGGAGAACATGCAAACTTCACACAGAAAGACCTCGAACACGGGGATCGAACTCAGGACCTTCTTATTGTGAGGCACTAATCCCTGTTCCACCATTTTGCCTCGCTAAATACATCTATATTTTTGTTTCATCTGACATCACATGGACAAAGATAAGACCTTCTGGAGGAAAGTTCTGCAGTCAGATGAAACACAAATTTAGCTGTTGGGCCACAATACCCAGCAGTATGTTTGGAGCAGAAAAGGTGAGGCCTTTAATCCCAGGAACACCATCCTACCGGCAAGCATGGTGGTGGTAGTATTATGCTCTGGGCCTGTTCTGCTGCCAATAAAACTGGTGCTTTACAGAGAGTAAATGGGACAATGAAAAAGGATTATCTCCAAATTCTTCAGGACAACCTAAAAATCATCAGCCCGGAGGTTGGGTCTTGGGCACAGTTGGTTGTTCCAACCGGACAATGACCCCAAACACACGTCAAAAGTGGTAAAGGAATGGCTAAATCAGGTTAGAATTAAGGTTTTAGAATGGCCTTCCCAAAGTCCTGACAATGCCGAAGAAACAAGTCCATGTCAGAAAACCAACAAATTTGGCCTAACTGCACCGATTTTGTCAAGAGGAGTGGTCAAAAATTCAACCAGAAGCTTGTGGATGGCTACCAAAAGCGCCTTATTGTAGTGAAACTTGCCGAGGGACATGTAACCAAATATTAACATTACTGTATATATACTTTGAACCAGCAGATTTGGTCACATTTTCAGTAGACCCATAATAAATTCATAAAAGGACCAAACTTCATGAATGTTTTTTATGACCAACTAGTATGTGCTCCAATCACTCTATCACAAAAAAAGAGTTGTAGAAATGATTGGAAACTCAAGACAGCCATGACATTATGTTCTTTACAAGTGTATGTCAACTTTAGTCCATAACTGTAAAAAATTATTTACAATTTCCTGTAAGCAAGCTAAGGTGTCTCAGACCATGTTTTGGGGATTTTAACCATGTCAAAATACTGAGTTTTTACATTTAAAATGACTCAGACTACCACAGCTCGGTTTCACTATAGCTGCTGTTAGTATATAGTCAACACATTTTGTCAGGTGGTTAAAATGTGATTCTCACCCAGACTATACTTCCAGCAGCCCCCCAGTTAAATTGCATTCGAGACCCCTGCTGTAGATGATAGAAGCTAATCAATGCACTAATTATGTCTCATCAGTCTCTAAATGAGAAATAAAACAGACATGATTACATTTGTGCTCAAAGACAGATGACTACCTATTTAACACGCTCATGTCAACATTTAGAAAGCTCGGTTCAACATGACTGACTGAACAGAGGGAGGACACGAGAAGGACATTAAAATGCAGTGAAACCGGTTTTAATTATTGTATGATAGGTGTACTGCTATGAGGTGGCGGCCTGTCCAGGGTGTATTGCGCCTTCCGCCCAATTGTAGCTGAGGTAGGGGCCAGCGCCCCCGCGACTCCAAAGGGAATAAGCGGTAGAAAATGGATGGATGGATGGATTTTCTACAGTCAAATAAATCTGAATTTGTTTGAAAAGCATAGAAAATTGAATTACAAAAAACTCATAAAATCTTGTTAAATTTTGCAATAACACAAGTGTAAAAATAAGTTAACCATGACACCTGGGCCTGTAACACATTTTGCTGCATGGTAAATGGTTTGTACTTGTATAGCACTTTTCTACCTATTTTTTTGAATTTATTTATTAAGGAACTCAAAGCACTTCGACTCTATTTAAAAGTTAAAGTACCCATGATCGTCACACACACACACTAGGTGTGGCGAAATTATTCTCTGCATTTGACCCATCACCCTTGATCACCCCCTGGGAGGTGAGGGGAGCAGTGGGCAGCAGCGGTGCCGCGCCCGGGAATCGTTTTTGGTGATTTAACCCCCAATTCCAACCCTTAATGCTGAGTGCCAAGCAGGGAGGTAATGGGTCCCATTTTTTATAGTCTTTGGTATGACCCAGCTGGGATTTGAACTCACGACTTACCGATCTCAGGTTGGAGACTCTACCCACACCACACACACTGATGGCGGGAGCTACCATGCACGGCTAACCAGTACCCATCAGTAGCAAGGGTGAAGTGTCTTGCTCAAGGACACAACGGACGTGACTAGGATGGGAGAAGGTGGGGATTGAACCAGTAACCCTCAGATTGCTGGCACGGGCACCCTCCCAACTTCGCCACGCCATCCTCATAATATACTGTCCCATAAATTATTGCCAACAAATGATATCATTGTCAGATCTACTTGTCACTGCAGTAGTTGCACGTCAACCTGTTGATTCACTTTTTTTTGCTCCATCGAACAGGTCAGTGTATGGATGCAAGACTATTTTCTTCAGCGAAACTCAAACAACTAAAATATTTAGCCCAAAGAAAACTTTTTATTCATCTTGAGCTGCTCTTCCTGAAACCTAACGATCAGGTTACAAGTCGAGGGGTAAAAATGCACTCAGACGTTGGGCTGAGCGATATGGCCTTTCATTATTTCCTTTCAGGCCATGTCACGATACACGATATATATCTCGATATTTTTCCTTAGCCTTGAACGAACACTTGATGCATATAATCACAGCAGTATGATGATTCTGTGTCTACATTAAAACATTCTTGTTCATACTGCATTAATTTATGCTCATTTTAAACTTTCATGCAGAGAGGGAATTCACAACTAAGTCAATTGACCAAAACTGTATTTATTAAACAGTTATTAAGCAGTTGCACAAACATTCATGTCATTTGCAAGACAGAAAGTGCAAGATTGTCAGACATTTTAAAATAAGCTACAGTATTAATGCACTTTTGTGCATGATGTCACTAAGATGACATAACACTAAATTAAAGTGCACTTTTTTTGTACAGAACGCCACTACAATAGTTTAAAACATATAAAGTGCTTGATGTCACACAAGATATATCAATAACTGTCAAATAAAAATGAGCTGCATAAAAGGAAATCCAATAGTGTATGTCCTTCACTATGTGGTAGGTTATCTCCTGACGACTTTTTTTCATATGGTGTTGTATCTGGAAATTGTTGTTTCTGCATTTTGTTGGTGTGGCACCGGCCGGAGATGTTGACATGCGGAGTTTCAAGCACTCTTCATTCTCTAGCGGGTGACTTTTCAAATGGTGATACACATTAGCAGTGGTGCTACTTTTTGTAGCAAGGCTTTTGCCGCATACTTGTAAAACATCTTCCCATTTGAAGCCAAACCACCGCCAGACGATGGACTCCCTGCTTAGGAATTAATTCTTCCTTCATTTGTTACTACACCACTAGCATCACGGCTAACTTTCCCATGTCGCTACCAGTCTGCTCCGCGCAGGCGTATGACGTTGCGACAGTATGTGACGTATGTAAGATGGTGCACTTGTTTTATGTCTCTGAGAAGCAGAGATAAGAGTGAGGAATGGGGCGCCATGGCGCAGTGGGTAGAGCGGACGTGCCAGAAACCTGAGGGTTGCAGGTTCGCTTCCCACCTGCTGACATCCAAAAAAGCGCTGCCGTTGTGTCCTTGGGCAGGACACTTCACCCTTGCCCCCGGTGCCGCTCACACTGGTGAATGAATGATGAATGAATGATTGGTGGTGGTCGGAGGGGCCGTAGGCGCAAACTGGCAGCCACGCTTCCGTCAGTCTACCCCAGGGCAGCTGTGGCTACAGATGTAGCTTACCACCACCAGGTGTGAATGAATGATGTGTTCCAACTTCTCTGTGAGCGCTTTGAGTATCTAACAATAGAAAAGCGCGATATAAATCTAATCCATTATTATTATTATTATTAGGAAAAACCTGAAGTGTAATGCTCGCAGCTAAAAGCAACTGCGTGAGAACATATACTCAAATATCACGATAGTCATTTTCTATATAACAAGGACAAACGCACGATATATCGAGTATATTCGACGTAAACTTTAATTGCCACATTAAAAGTCAATAACAACTTTTTTCCACCTAAAAACATTGCGAAAATTAGAGGAATATCCATAGCATGTCTTTGTCTAAAGCAAGTTGGACTACTGTAATGGCCTTCTCTCTGGGCTCTCTACACAAGCTGTATACCAGCTGCAGTACATCCAAAATGCTGCTGATCGAGTCCTGACTAGAACCAGACAATATGATCCCTTTTAGTCCAGTGCTTAGTTCACGGCACAGCCCTTCTTGTGTACAAGCCTTTTCATGGTCTTGTGCCAAAGTACCTATCTGACATACGAGCCATATGAACCATCTCGAGCTCTGAGAACCTCAAGGAGTGGTCTACTGCTGGTGACCAGAGCCGGAACCAAACATGGTATCTGGAGTAGTCTTCCAGAAGACGTGAGACAGGCCTCAACGTTGGCAATGTTCAATTCCAGGCTGAGAGACGACAAAGAAAACAATTTATCAATGATGGCAAAGTTATCGAGTTAATTTTCATTTATCGTCAATTAGATTTTTTTGAATATCGACCCAGGCTTAACAGCTCTTGTCTTTTCATTTCCTTCTAAGGATATTCAAATATTATTTTGACACAAAAAAAGTACTTTTTTCCACTTTTATCTCATCCTTGGCACTATCTGTCTTCAAATTGTTGGTCAAAATCCATCTGAAAATGGGAAATGGCACACAAATATCAAACCTCAGATGACTTGGCTGAGGTCTCGTGTGATGTCATCCATGACAGTGTTGGTCTGAACTTT
This sequence comes from Nerophis ophidion, assembly GCF_033978795.1. Taxonomy (NCBI): domain Eukaryota; kingdom Metazoa; phylum Chordata; class Actinopteri; order Syngnathiformes; family Syngnathidae; genus Nerophis; species Nerophis ophidion. The sequence continues at coordinate 11,697,612 of NC_084633.1, read as the reverse complement.
ATTTTTCCTTACTTTGTCTGAGTCAGAACTGTACAACCACAAAAAGTGTCCGGTTTTCGAGGTCCCACTTTTAATATGCTTTTAATACGAAGGCCTATTATGTAATAGTATTCAACCGAGTAGAAAGTGCAACCTCACACCAGTGTAACAACACAACAGGCATGTGCATTAAATTAGTGCAGATGCGTCTCCATAACACCACAGGAAGGTAAACACTTAAAGCGGCCAAACTTTTCCCTTCTGAGAATATATGCTGAAGTCTTATATAATGCTCGGTCAGACTTGGGGGGGGGCTGATGGAAAATGCGAGGGAGGGACGAAGGGGGAAAAACAGTTGAAAGCGAGGAGGGGATGGAGGGAAGAAGGGGCAGCTGCCGTCGAACAGGACTGGATCTGCCCAGACGGCAAGCCAGACCCAAGCCCAGACTTGAGAGCTTTATTTCAGCCGTGGAAAAAAACAAAACAGATCGCTTATAAAAAGCCATCACCATTTCTACAGTGGTGGTCAAAAGTTTACATACACTTGTAGAAAACATAATGTCATGTCTGTCTTGAGTTTCCAATCATTTCTACAACTCTTGTTTGTGATAGTCATTGGAGCACATACTGGTTGGTCACAAAAAACATTTGTGAAGTTTGGTTCTTTTATGAATTTATCATGGGTCTTCTGAAAATGTAACAATCTGCTGGGTCAAAAGTATACATACAGCAATGTTAATATTTGGTTACATGTCCCTTGGCAAGTTTCACTGCAATAAAGCGCTTGGGGCTTCACACATTCACATTTTTTTTAATGGGAGCCACCTGCAGTAAGAGCAATTCGGACCGAGAAAGTAACAATTTCCCCATTAATTTGAGCGAGGATGAAAGATTTGTGAATTAAGATATTGATAGTGAAGCACTAGGGGGGAAAAAAAAAAAGCGACGGCAGTGTGAGTGTTTTAGATATAATTAGACACATTTACTAGTATAATTCTGGAAGATTCCTTATTTAATAGTGTTTTAGTGAGATTAAAGATTGTAAAGACCTGCTTCGAGGTCTAATGGCTGCAGTGAACACAGTGTCTCAGGAAGAAGCCGAGGAGCCAAGCTCACAGCTGCTGCAGGACGACAAATAATCCACTGATCTCTTCGGTAAGATATATATATATAGCAATTTCCCCATCCAAAAACATGCTGGTTGACGTAGAGAAAACATGTTAGCTTGTCCGCTTTGCTTCACAACGAACAAAAACACCGGCTGTGTCTCGGTGCTAAAGACAGCTGCAATAGACCGCTTTCCACCAACAGCATTCTTCTTTATAGTCTCCATTATTAAATGAACAAATTGCAAAAGATTAAGCAACACAGATGTCCAAAATACTGTGTAATTACACCATGAACAGAGACGACTTTTAGCCCTGTTTGGTGCTACGCTAATATGTCCCCTCCAATACGTGACGTCACGCGTGTACGTCATTCCGCGACGTTTTCAACAAGAAACTCGCGGGAAATTTAAAATTGCAATTTAGTAAACTTAAAAAGGCCGTATTGGCATGTGTTGCAATGTTAATATTTCATCATTGATATATAAACTATCAGACTGCGTGGTCGGGGTAGTAGTGGGTTTCAGTAGGCCTTTAATATTTGGTTACATGTCCCTTGGCAAGTTTCACTGCAATAAACCACTTTTGGTAGCCATTCACAAGCTTCTAGCAAGCTTCTGATTGAATTTTTGACCACGGAACTTTCCTCCAGAAGGTCTTACCTTTTGTCTATGTGATGTCAGATGAAACAATAATTGAGCTGTTTGGCCACAATACCCAGCAATATTTTTGGAGGGGAAAAGCTGAGGCCTTTAATCCCAGGAACACCATCCATAACATCAAGCATGGTGGTGGTAGTGTTTTGCTCTGGGCCTGTTTGGTTGCCAATAGAACTGGTGCTTCACATAGAGTAAATGGGACAATGATAAAGGAGGATAACCTCCAAATTCTTCAGGACAACCTAAAATCATCAGCCCGGAGGTTGGGTCTTGGGCGTAGTTGGGTGTTCCAACAGGACCATGACCCCAAACACATGTCAAAAGTGGTAAAGGAATGGCTAAATTAGGCTAGAATTAAGATTTTAGAATGGCCTTCCCAAAGTCCTGACTTAAATGTGTGGACAATGCAGAAGAAACAAGTCCATATCAGAAAACCCACAAGTATATTCTCAACGGGAGTGGTCAAAAATTCAAGCAGAAGCTTGCCAGAAGCTTGTGGATGGCTACTGAAAGTGCCTTATTGCAGTGAAACTTGCCAAGGGAAATGTAAGCAAATATCAACATTGCTGTATGTATACTTTTGACCCAGCAGATTTGGTCACATTTTCAGCAGACCCATAATAAACTTATAAAAGAAACTTCCTGAATGATTTTTTTCTGACCAACAAGTATGTGCTCCAATCACTCTATCACAAATAAGAGTTGTAGAAATTATTGGAAACTCAAGACAGCCATGACGTTTACAAGTGTATGTCAACTTTTGACCACAACTGTATCTCTTCAAACAAGCAAACATGGCTCCATCAAGGAGGAGAATGGAGAAGGCAAGGGTGTTGGCCATGCATGTAAATAATAATACAAACCAGCTGTGTCTCCACTGGACTGTACTACAGTGCGGGCATCATCATCATTATGCTGGAAACTAACCCAAACCCCCCCCCCCCCCCCCCCACCACCACCACCACCACCACCACCACCATTTTTATCCTTTACATAAATCCAGCCATGGTCTGCATATTGTCTGCACAGAAAGAGCAATGAAAAGAATGAGGAGAAAGGGTGGGGTTGTTAGTGGAGTGTTTATTTTGGAAATGCACGCCTGCAGCAGGAGAAGTGACCCTTAAACATCACCATGCTAGATCCTCTTAGGGTAGAGCTAATCATTTAGCGGCTTGGGGGCCAAATTCGGCCCGAGAATGACAGAACACAAACCCCTAAGTTCAGTTCAAAACTTGTGAGACAAATTTGTGCAGCGGATTCCTAAAAACACTGGAGTAGTGTTGTCCCGATACCAATATTTTGGGATCACCAATATTTTCTATCCTCTCCTGTACCAAATGATAATATAAATACATTTAATTAAGGCAACAAGAGAACTATCCCACTCTTCTTTTTTGTAAAGTAAATTTGTACAGCCTATATGGGCATCTTCATCAACAATATGATTTGCCTGAGAAGCTGGACAGGACAAAAAAAAAAAATATATATATATATATATAACTAAATTTATAAAATTTTGGTACTGGTACCAAAATTATTTCGATACTTTTCTAAATAAAGGGGACAACAAAAACTTGCATTATTGGCTTTTTTTTTTAAACAAAAAATCTTAGGGTACATTAAACATGTTTCTTATTGCAATTTTGTCCTTAAATAAAATAGTGAAGATACAAGACTGTCAGGACTGTGACTTGGATTAGTTTTGCTTTTTCGATGCAGAGAATATTTGGAACGAGCTAGGCGTGAACTAAATACAAAAAGGCAAAACAAAAGGGCGCGCTCAGTGGCGGATAATAATCTATACTAAACTCCAAACAAAACCGCACAATGGCATGACTATATACAAATTAAAAAAAAGATACTATCAATGGTACCAAACAAAAACTTGCACAGAGGCATAAATATAAACAAGATCTTACGTGGCGTGGTCAAATCAATATTCAGCGTGGCAAGGCAAGGTAGGTACGTGGTCATAGTAAGAAAGCAAGCAGGTAGCAAGTAAGGTACAAAGTTCCCAGGCCGAGGAACAGAAAACAAATGACTTAAATAGTGACTATGATGATGAGAAACAGGTGTGGGGCGGATGACAGGTGCGTGACTTGGAGACCAGGTGGAAACTAATGAGTATCTATGGAAACAAACAAAACCAGGAAGTGCAAAACGGGAAACAAGTCCAAAAACAAAACATAACATGATCAAACATGAACCCAGATTCGCAGGTGTGACAAAGACAACTTTTCGTTTAGTAGTAAGTAAACAAAGGCTCCTAATTTAGTCTGCTGACATATGCAGTAACATATTGCGTCATTTTCCATTCTATTATTTTGTCAAAATGATTAAGTACAAGTGGTAGAAAATTAATTATTCATCTACTGGTTCATTAACTGTTATTGTCTGCTTACTTTTTCTTTTAACATGTTCTATCTACACTTCTGTTAAAATGTAATAATCAATTAGTCTTATGTTTGATACTTTACATTACTTTTGGATGATACCACAAATTTGGGTATCAATCTGACAAGTCGTTACAGGATCATACATGGGTCATATTCAAAGTCATCATGTGTCCAGGGACATATTTCCTGAGTTTATAAACATACATTATAAAAAAACAAAAGATGTTGTGATGCCAAAAAATGACTAATCATAGTAGTATCGACTAGATACGCTCCTGTACTTGGTATCATTACAGGTGTAGATCCACTAATGGCGTTTGTTTACATTTTGACGCAAGTGGGCTATGATGTGTAGTGAAGCATGTTTAGCAATTCCTCGTACTGCAGGGATGATATTTAGCGGACGGGTACCTTTCAGAGGATTTGTTTTTTATCATGTTTTACCTCAACAGTGTACTGGTATGTTACTACAGTATATTGTATTATTTAGTATTGTATTGCTTTTACAGCTTTTATTGTCTCATGTGCCCTGAGCAGAACTTTTGTCAACCTAGATTGTGTTATATGAATACAGTTTGACGTGATTTTACATAAGTAAGGTGTTCCTCAAGGCACCCCTATAAGTCCACTCCTTTTTGGGACTAAACATTTTTTTGCAATAGGATTTATGTAGCTAAGGTGTTGCTGTAGCTTGTTTACACCAGATGTAATCAATTTGTTCAATTTATTTAGTTATACTAGTGTTCTCCAAGGTTCAATCATGGGTCCTCTCTTTTTCCTCATCTGGGCTATTCAAGTGGTGGTCCTCTAGTTCAGTTCAATTTTGAAGCAGATTCATAAAAACACGAGAGTACTGTCAGAGACAATAATTGTTTTTGTTTTTTTGCAGTAGGTTCTTTTAGATCTGACAAACAGATGAAATCCACGCTAGTTCTTTGTAATATACACAACTAGTGAATTTGGCACGTTGTGTAATTGGTAGATAAAAAAGAGAATACAATGATTTGCAAATCCTTTTCAATTTATATTCATTTGAATAGACTGCAAAGACAAGATATTTAATGTTTGAACTGAGAAACTTTTTTTTTTTTTTTGCAAATCATTACCTTAGAATTTTATGGCAGCAACACATTGTAAAAAAGGTTGGCACAGGGTCATTTCGCCTTTCCTTAAACATTTGGGAACTAAGGAGACCAATTTTTTAAGCTTTTCAGGTGGATTTCTTTCCTATTCCTGCTTGATGTACAGCTTAAGTTGTTTAATAGTCCAGGGTCTCTGTTGTGTTATTTTAGCCTTCATATTGCACCACACATTTTCAATGGGACTACAGGCAGGCCAGTCTAGTACCCGCAGTCTCTTACTATGAAACCACGTTGTTATAACACGTGGCTTGGCATTGTCTTGCTGTAATAAGCAGGGGTGTCTATGATGACGTTACTTGGATGGCAACATACAGTATGTTGTTCCAAAACTTGTATGTACCTCTCAGCATTAATGGTGCCTCCACAGATGTGTAAGTTACCCATGCCTTGGGCACTAATACACCCCCATACCATCACAGATGCTGGCTTTTGAATTTTGCGCCTGTAACAATCCGTATGGTTCTTTTCCTCTTTGTTCTGGAGAACACGACGTCCGCAGTTTCCAAAAACAGTTTGAAATGTGGACTGGTCAGACCACAGAACACTTTTCCACTTTGTATCAGTCCATCTTAGATAAGTTCGGGCCCAGCGAAGCCGGTGGCGTTTCTGGGTGTTGTTGATCTCTGGTTTTGGGTTTTGTACAAAAAAGACTAATAGTGACAGGAGAAGTCTGATACCCTAGTCCAGTGGTTCTCAACCTCTTTTCAGTGATGTACCCCCTGTGAACATTTTTTTAAATTCAAGTACCCCCTAATCAGAGCAAAGCATTTTTGGTTGAAAAAAAGAGATAAAGAAGTAAAATACAGCACTATGTCATCAGTTTCTGATTTATTAAATTGTTTAACAGTGCAAAATATTGCTCATATTTAGTGGTCTTTCTTGAACTATTTGGGGAAAAAAAGATAACAAAATAACTAAAAACTTTGTTGAAAAATAAACAAGTGATTAAATTATAAATAAAGATTTCTACACAGAAGTAATTATCAACTTAAAGTGCCCTCTTTGGGGATTGCAATAGAGATCCATCTGGATTCATGAGCTTAATTCTAAACATTTCTTCACAAAAAAAGAAATCTTTAACATCAATATTTATGGAACATGTCCACAAAAAATCTGGCTGTCAACACTGAATATTGCATTGTTGTATTTTTTTCCCCCACAGTTTATGAACTTACATTCATATTTTGTTGAAGTATTATTCAATAAATATATTTATAAAGGATTTCTGAATTATTTTTAGAATATTTTTTTTAAATCTCACGTACCCCTTGGCATACCTTCAAGTACCCCCAGGGGTACGCGTAACCCCCATTTGAGAACCACTGCCCTAGTCCTTAATTTTCTGGAAATGTGGACCCCACAACAATTTATTTAAGTATGTCTATCTTAGAGGGTAAAGGATCTAGGCTTTCGGGTGGCTATTAAAGCTCAAATAGGGTCCTTTAGCCCACTGTAGGGACTTGAGAATGGCAGACCATGAGGCAATTAGTGGTTACAGTTTAACCTGAGGAAAATGCAGACATTGGGAGCAAAGCGTAATGCTCTCCTGGACAAGGTAGCGTGAGTCAGGCTTGGCTATTTTTAATGTACAGTATATACGTCTCCAGAAGCAGACACATCACGCTGCACGGCTCCATGCTGTCACTCCCACTGCTGCACACAGGGAAATGATTAGCGCCGAGACGTTTGGAGAGGGGCTGTGGACTTTCAGTGATAAGATAGGCGAGAGAGTCATTAGTCTGTTCAAAGTTAAGTTTAAATTCAACTAATGGAATGTGCAAACTCTGTGTGCTTGTTCGATTGGCAATAATTGCTTCCAAGCATGTACATGTAAGACATGCATGCAATGTTTATCTTGGTGGTGCACGCTGTCACGGCAATGTACGAGGCACTCTCACAGGGGGTGGGAAATATGGCCTGAAATATATATATATATTGCGATATATGTTTTGGCAAATAAAGGATAATATATTAATTTTAAAACAAACTAAGAAGGTTCCTAATTTAACTGCTGACTCTATGTTGGATCCACTATGGACTGGACTTTCACAATATTATGCTGGACCAGGGGTCACCAACCTTTTTGAAACCAAGAGCTACTTCTTAGCTACTGATTAATGCAAAGGGCTACCAGTTTGATACACACTTAAATAAATTGCCAGAAATAGTCAATTTGCTCAATTTACCTAAATATATATATATATATATATATATATATATACACATATAAATGGGTATTTCTGTCCGTCATTCTGTCGTACTTTTTTTTTTTTCCTTTTATGGAAGGTTTTTTGTAGAGAATAAATGATGAAAAAAACACTTAATTGAACGGTTTAAAAGAGGAGAAAACACGAAAAAAATGAAAACAAAATTTTGAAACAGTTTATCTGCAATTTCGACTCTTTAAAATTCAAAATTCAACCGAAAAAAATGAAGAGAAAAACTAACTAATTCAAATCTTTTTTTAAAAATTCTTCAGAGTTTGCACTGGCTCCCTGTTCATTTTAGAATTGATTTTAAAACATTGCTGTTTGTTTTTAAATCTTTACATGGACTGGCACCTCAATATATCTCGGACCTTATCCAAATTTACATCCCTGCGCGCGCTCTGAGGTCCGAAAGCCAGCTCCAGCTCGTGGTGCCCAAGACCAGACTTAAGACCAGGGGAGACAGGGCCTTCTCTGTGGTCGGCCCTAAGCTCTGGAACACTCTGCCGCTCCATGTTCAAACTGCTTCCACAGCGGAGTGTTTTAAGTCTCGTCTTAAGACCCACTTTTATTCTTTGGCTTTTAACACTACGTGAGTTGTGTGGTCCTCTGTTCTCTGTTGTCCTCTGTGTTTTTTATACACTTTGATTTCTATTTTACTGTTTTAATTGATTTTACCCTTTAAAATAGTTTTTAATCATATTTGTTTTTATTGGTTTTATTTTTATTCATTTTTTGTTTTGTTCAGTCATTGGTGGAGCATAATATTGTTTTTAACATGGCTGTGCAGCACTTTGGAAACGTTATTGTTGTTTAAATGTGCTATATAAATAAAGTGGATTGGATTGGATTGGAAAAAAAACAAAAAAATAATTTATGGAACATCCTTAATTTTTCCTGATTTAAGATTCATTTTAGAATTTTGATGACATGTTTTGAATAGGATAAAATTCAATCTGCACTTTGTTAGAATATATAATAAATTGGACCAAGCTATATTTCTAACAAAGACAAATCATTATTTCTTCTAGATTTTCCAGACGAAAAATTTTAAAAGAAATTCAAGACTTTGAAATAAGATGTAAATTTGATTCTACAGATTTTCTAGATTTGCCAGAATATTTTTTTTTTATTTTAATCATAAGTTTGAAGAAATATTTCACAAATATTCTTCGTCAAAAAAACAGAAGCTAAAATGAAGAATTAAATTAAAATGTATATATTCTTTACAATAAAAAAAAAACTTGAACATTGATTTAAATTGTCAGGAAAGAAGAGGAAGGAATTTAGAAGTAAAAAGGTATGTGTTTAAAAATCCTAAAATCATTTTTAAGGTTGTATTTTTTTCTCTAAAATTGTCTTTCTGAAAGTTATAAGAAGCAAATAAAAAAAATAAATGAATTTATTTAAACAAGTGAAGATTGTGAAATATTTTCTTGGATTTTCAAATTCTATTTGAGTTTTGTCTCTTAGAATTAAAAATGTTGAGCAAAGCGAGAACAGCTTGCTAGTAAATAAATAAAATTTAAAAAAATAGAGGCAGCTCACTGGTAAGTGCTGCCATTTGAGCTATTTTTAGAACAGGCCAGCGGGCGACTCATCTGGTCCTTACGGGCGACCTGGTGCCCGCGGGCACCGCGTTGGTGACCCCTGTGCAAGACCCACTCAACGTCCATTGCATCTGGTCTCCCCTAGAGGAGGGAGGTCACCCACTTCTGCGGTCCTCTTCAAGGTTTCTCATAGTTATTCACATTAGACTTTTGACAAGAACAAGAAAGTTTGATCACATTACGCCTGTACTGGCTCACCTGCACTGGCTTCCTGTGCACTTAAGATGTGACTTTAAGGTTTTACTACTTACGTATAAAATACTACACGGTCTAGATCCAGCCTATCTTGCCGATTGTATTGTACCATATGTCCCGGCAAGAAATCTGCGTTCAAAAGACTCCGGCTTATTAGTGATTCCTAGAGCCCAAAAAAAGTCTGCGGGCTATAGAGCGTTTTCCGTTCGGGCTCCAGTACTCTGGAATGCCCTCCCGGTAACAGTTCGAGATGCTACCTCAGTAGAAGCATTTAAGTCTCACCTTAAAACTCATCTGTATACTCTAGCTTTTAAATAGACCTCCTTTTTAGACCAGTTGATCTGCCGCTTCTTTTCTTTCTCCTATGTCCCCCTGTCCCTTGTGGAGGGGGTCCGGTCCGATGACCATGATGAAGTACTGGCTGTCCAGAGTCGAGACCCAGGATGGACCGCTCGTCGGGACCCAGGATGGACCGCTCGCCTGTATCGGTTGGGGACATCTCTACGCTGCTGATCCGCCTCCGCTTGAGATGGTCTCCTGTGGACGGGACTCTCGCTGCTGTCTTGGATCCGCTTGAACTGAACTCTCGCGGCTGTGTTGGAGCCACTATGGATTGAACTTTCACAGTATCATGTTAGACCCGCTCGACATCCACTGCTTTCGGTCCCCTAGAGGGGGGGGGGGGGTTGCCCACATCTGTGGTCCTCTCCAAGGTTTCTCATAGTCAGCATTGTCACTGGCGTCCCACTGGATTTGAATTCTCCCTGCCCACTGGGTGTGAGTTTTCCTTGCCCTTTTGTGGGTTCTTCCGAGGATGTTGTAGTCGTAATGATTTGTGCAGTCCTTTGAGACATTTGTGATTTGGGGCTATATAAATAAACATTGATTGATTAACATCCTACTGGGTTGTGAGTTTTTCTTTGCCCTTATGTGGGATCTGAAACGAGGATGTCGTTGTGGCTTGTGCAGCCTTTTGAGACACTTGTGATTTTGGGCTATATAAACAAACATTGATTGATTGATTGACTTATGCTGTAGCATATTTCCAATTGTATCATTTCATAATGTACTTGCTGATTTACTGTTAAAAGTTGGGGACTTTCTGTTGTAATACGGCTCTAGCTGCACACAAAATGTAATAAGCACTCGTTATTCTGATGGTTGGATACTTTAGTTTTGAGCAACACTACACAGTTGACTATCGATCCAATACCAAGTAGTTACACGGGCAATGTCAGTCCAATGTTCAGACCTGAAATTTTCAGGATCATTGAATAATTCATTTCTTGATATTCCAATTATTTCCTTATCCACTCTTAATACATACATTTATAAAAATAAGAAAAAAGTCTATAGTGCAAATAATTAAAAGCAAACAAAACTTTTGGTTCTTAATTTGTAAACAAAAACGACAAATATTTTGTGATAATAAAATATATCCATCTAATTGACCATATGTTGATGATATACCCTTGTTTACGTTCAAATGCTCTCGCTTAGTGGTTTGCTATGCATTTTTTGTATTTCTTCCAGTGTGTAGTGTAGCATGTTTAGCTATTGCTTGTCTTTTAGTCCTAAGTTTTGTAAGAAACAGTTTATTCGGTGTCATGGAGGCATTGATTAGTGTTTTTAAAAGCAGCTTTGCACTGTGAAGGGACATTAGCCGCTTGCGAGGACCCATTGGTTTACTTGTCGCTGTCAAATTTGTGAGAAACAGCTGGAATGTCATCAACATGCATTATCACGATATATTGATAGTATTAAAAGCTCTATCCTCAGAAGTATGTCATTCATACATCGTCTGTCATACAAATCTAACTTGTACCAAATGTAAGACATGATTATTATATAACATTGGTTATGAATGTTACCGGAAATAAAATGGAGCGGTTTTGCAAATGAAAAAACATGGAATTTATATATTCGCAAAGTTAAATGGGTACACAGAATTTGAAAAACGACACAATGAGGCTGATCATAAACATTTCACTTTTTTGGGGCGTTTTCCGTAGGTTTTTTGGGGGGGGCTTTTTCTACGTGATTGAAGAGAATAAACAATAACAATGATGATTCTTATTTCAACATTTTCCTTGTCTTGTTTCAGAGGTCAACTAAGTTTTGAGAACGCGAATGAAAAAATCATCATGCTTATTTGTGTTTTTGTTTTTTAGGTTTTGTTGTTGTAAATCGATTGGAAGTGGAAGACACATCTCACGTTTGCCAAGTATTCATGCTATTTGTATAACATTACATGCATTATTTAAAACTCATTTAAAACTATAGCTGGACATTTGACAATTATTTTGATCAATTATCGAGGAAATTACAACAGATAAAATTCTTCATTAGTTATGTCCATCTCTACATCGAGTATAACTTGTACAATTTTTAATAAGTTGTACACTGTTTAAGACCTGTACAATACTTAAGATTTATGAGAGAAAATGTAGAGTTGTGAAATATAAACCATATACAATATAAATGATAAAGATTTGGCCGATCTGTTAATACCGTCGTCATATTGTGATAAAACATGTTGACCAATAGTTGACGAATAGAATCAGTATGTGGTCATTGCTAAAGTGCAGTGTTTTTCAACCTTTTTTGAGCCGAAGCACATTTTTTGCGTTGAAAAAATCCGGAGGCACACCGCCAGCAGACATCATTAAAATAAACAAAACTCAGTTGACAGTAATAAGTCGTTGTCGCAATTGTTGGATGACTTTAACGCATAACCAAAGTAGGTGTACTGTCACCACCTGTCACATCACACCCTGACTTATTTTGGCTTGTTTTCTGTTTTCATCTGTGTAGTGTTTTACTTTTGTCTTGCGCTCCTATTTTGGTTGCTTTTTCTCTTTTTTTTTGGTACTTTCCTGTAGCAGTTTCATGTCTTCGATTGACCGATATTTCCCGCATCTACGTTTTTTGCAATCAAGAATATTTTATTGTTTTTATCCTTCTTTGTGGGGACATTGTTGTCATGTTCGGACGTACATTGTGGACGCCATCTTTGCTCCACAGTAAGTCTTTGCTGTTGTCCAGCATTCTCAGTAGAAGCATTTAAGTCTCACCTTAAAACATATTTGTATACTCTAGCCTTTAAATAGACTCCCTTTTTTAGACCAGTTGATCTGCCGTTTCTTTTCTTTTTCTCCTATGTCCCACTCTCCCTTGTGGAGGGGGTCCGGTCCGGTCCGGTGGCCATGTACTGCTTGCCTGTGTATCGGCTGGGGACATCTCTGCGCTGCTGATCCGCCTCCGCTTGGGATGGTTTCCTGCTGGCTCCGCTGTGAACGGGACTCTCGCTGCTGTGTTGGATCCGCTTTGGACTGGACTCTCGCGACTGTTGGATCCATTATGGATTGAACTTTCACAGTATCATGTTAGACCCGCTCGACATCCATTGCTTACCACCTCTCCAAGGTTCTCATAGTCATTATTGTCACCGATGTACCACTGGGTGTGAGTTTTCCTTGCCCTTATGTGGGCCTACCGAGGATGTCGTAGTAGTTTGTGCAGCCCTTTGAGACACTAGTGATTTAGGGCTATATAAGTAAACATTGATTGATTGATTGATTCTGTTTTTGTTTACTTTGTAGACCAGTTCAGTCTTAGTTTCGTTCTTCATAGCCTTCCCTAAGCTTTAATGCCTCTTTTTAGGAGCACTCGCCTTTAGCTTATTTTAGGTTTAAGCATAAGACTCCTTTTGACCTGCACACTGCCTCCCGCTGTTTCCGACATCTACAAAGCAATTATCTATCTGCTGCCACCTACTGATATGGAAGAGTATTACATGGTTACTCAGCCGAGCTCTAGACAGCACCGACACTCAACAACAACACATCATTTGCAGATTGTAATTACTGGTTTGCAAAAAAATATTTTTAACCCAAATAGGTGAAATTAGATCATCTCCCACTGCACACCAGACTGCGTCTCACGGCAAACTAGTGTGCCGCGGCACAGTGGTTGAAAAACACTGCTATGGTGATTATATCGATATTAAGTATTAAAACAAAGAATAAATACTTATTACATTTAATATTTTATATCACAGTAAATATTACAGGTCATATCACCCATCCCTACCGAGTTGGATGTAACTGACCTTCCTGGATGTGTTGCCAAAAGAAGCCTGTTTGTTTGTGTTTGTGTCATTTGCTGCAAGTGAGTTCTGAGAGCATATAAGGTGCCTTGTTCTCACTGCAGGGGGCCTCGTTCACTGACCACTGTAATCCTTCCTCCCCTGCTGTCGGCCTTTCAGCTTGACCATAATCCTTTGCTTCTGTGGACCACTGCTGTGTTATTAATTGTATCGCTGGATTTCCTGACGTACTCACATTCTGAACATTTTCTAGTAGCAATTTACTCGAATTAGAAATAGTAAAAAAAAAAAACGTAAAGTGTGCGCTTATACTTGGAAACTTGTGTCGTGCTTAGGCACACTTGACACCTTAAGTCCAGTTGGTTTGAGTAGTATTGGTGCTCTGATGTGTACTCAAGCATGCTTGGGAGAGGTGGGCCTGGGCATGAATAAGATCGGCCGATACCAATACATTGTATCGTACAAAAACCGAAACCAGTGAAGTTGGCACATTGTGTAAATTGTAAATAAAAACAGAATATTGTAATTTGCAAATCCTTTTTAATTTCTATTCAATTGAATAGACGGCAAAGACAAGATACTTAACGTTCGAACTGGAAAACTATTTTTTGCAAACATTAGCTCATTTGGAATATGATGCCTGCAACAAGTGGCAAAAAAGACTAAGTAAGTTGATGAATGCTCAAACACTTATTTGGAACATCTCACAGATGAACAGGCTAATTGGGAACAGGTGGGTGCTATGATTGGGTATAAAGGCAGCTTCCGGGCGAGGGTCACCACCTTGAACAAATGCGTGAGCAAAATGTCGAACAGTTTAAGAACAACATTTCTCAACAAGCTATTGCAAGGAATTTAGGGATTTCACCATTTACGGTCCGTAATATCAAAAGGTTCAGAGAATCCCTCAGGCGGTACTGCATCAAAAAGCGACATCAGTGTCTATAGGATATCACCACATGGGCTCAGGAACACTCCAGAGAACCACTGTCCGTAACTACAGTTTGCCGCTACATCTGTAAGTGCAAGTTAAAACTGTACTACGCAAAGCGAAGGCCATTTGATCAACAACACCCAGACACGCTGCTGGCATCGCTGGGCCTGAGCTCATCTAAGATGGACTGATGCAAAGTGGAAAAGTGTTCTGTGGTCTAACGAGTCCACATTTCAAATTGTTTTTGGAAACTGTGGACGTTGTGTCCTCCCGAACAAAGAGGAAAAGAACCATTCGGATTGTCATAGGCGCAAAGTTGAAAAGCCAGCATCTGTGATGATATGGGGGTGTATTAGTGCACAAGGCATGGGTAATTTACACATCTGTTTCAATGAGCTGATCCACTGTACATTAGCATTGGCTAGCAGCATTAGAGCCCGCCTTCATCCTGAATAACTGTTTAGATTTATTTTGGTTTATTCTAAACTGTATTAATTTGATTCCTACATGTATGTGCACTTCATGTGTATATATAATGTACTTTTGTGTGCTTAGTTTTACAGTCACTTCCTTGTGGAGAATATCAATAAACCACTTCCAGTTATATTTTTCATCTCAAATTTAAAAGTCTGTTTATACAGTTGTGGTCAAGAGTTTACATACACTTGTGAATGACATAATGTCATGGCTGTCTTGAGTTTCCAATCATTTCTACAACTCTTATTTTTTTTGTTTTAGAGTGATTGAAGCATATACTTGTTGGTCACAAAAAACATTCATGAAGTTTGGTTCTTTCATGAATTTATTATATGTAAAAATGTGACCAAATCTGCTGGGTCAAAAGTATACATACATTATCAATTTTGGTGATGTAGAAAAGTTACAATCAAATCAAATTAGTTTCATTGCATGGCCTCTTAACTTCGTGTGAGTGATTATGAATGACAACACCTGTTGACTTATCTGAGTCAATTTAAAAAGGCTCATGTGATGCAGTCATTAGACACTGTTACAAACGCGACAATGGGGAAAATCAAACGAACTCCGCATAGATCTGAAAAAAACAAATCATTGACTTGAAAAAGTCAGGAAAGTCACTTGGAGCCATTTCAAAGCAGCTTAAGGTCCCAAGAGCAACAGTGGAGACAATTACTCGGAAGTATAAAATGCATGGCACAGTTTTGTCACTGCCACAATCAGGAAGAAAACGGAACCGGTCACCTGCTGCTGAGAGAAAATTTGTCAGGATGATAAAGAGTCAACCGAGAACCACCAAAAAGCAGGTCACAATACGCAGCAACAATTGCAAAACAGAGCAAAATAATATGCAAACCCCGCTTCCATATGAGTTGGGAAATTGTGTTGAATGTAAATATAAACGGAACACAATGATTTGCAAATCCTTTTCAACCCATATTCAATTGAATGTGCTACAAAGAAGATATTTGATGTTCAAACTCATACATTTTTTTTTTTTTTTTGCAAAAAATAATTAACTTATAATTTCATGGCTGCAACACATGTCAAAGTAGTTGGGAAAGGCCATGTTCACCACTGTTACATCACCTTTTCTTTTAACAACACTCAAACGTTTGGGAACTGAGGAAACTAATTGTTGAAGCTCTGAAAGTGGAATTCTTTCCCATTCTTTTATGTAGAGCTTCAGTTGTTCAACAGTCCGGGGTCTCCGCTGTCGTATTTTACGCTTCATAATGCGCCACACATTTTTGATGGGAGACAGGTCTGGACTGAAGGCGGGCCAGGAAGGCACCCGCACTCTTTTTTTTTACGAAGCCACGCTGTTGTAACACGTGCTGAATGTGGCTTGGCATTGTCTTGCTGAAATAAGCAGGGGCGTCCATGAAAAAGACGGCACTTAGATGGCAGCATATGTTGTTCCAAAACCTGTATGTACCTTTCAGCATTAATGGTGCTTTCACAGATGTGTAAGTTACCCATGCCTTGGGCACTAATGCACCCCCATACCATCAATAATGCTGGGTTTTGAACTTTGCGTCTAACAATCTGGATGGTTCGCTTCTCCTTTGGTCGGGATGACAATGTCGAATACATCCAAAAACAATTTGAAATGTGAACTCGTCAGACCACAGAACACTTTTTCACTTTGCATCAGTCCATCTTAGATGATCTCGGGCCCAGAGAAGTAGGCAGCGTTTCTGGATGTTGTTGATGAATGGCTTTCGCTTTACATAGTAGAGCTGTAACTTGTACTTACAGATGTAGCGACAAACTGTATTTAGTGATAGTGGTTTTCTGAAGTGTTCTTGAGCCCATGTGGTGATATCCTTTAGAGATCAATGTCGGTTTTTGATACAGTGCCGTCTGAGGGATCGAAGGTCATGGTCATTCAATATTGGTTTCCGGCCATGCCGCTTACGAGGAGTGATTTCTCCAGATTCTCTGAACCTTTTGATGATATTATGGACCGTAGATGTTGAAATCCCTACATTTCTTGCAATTGCACTTTGAGAAACGTTTTTCTTAAACTGTTTGACTATTTGTTCACACAGTTGTGGACAAAGGGGTGTACCTCGCCCCATCCTTTCTTGTGACAGACTGAGCATTTTTTGGGAAGCTGTTTTTATACCCAATCATGGCACCCAACTGTTCGCAATTAGCCTACACACCTGTGGGATGTTCCAAATAAGTGTTTGATGAGCATTCCTCAACTTTATCAGTAATTATTGCCACCTTTCCCAACTTCTTTGTCACGTGTTGCTGCCATCAAATTCTAAAGTTGATTATTTGCCCCCCAAAAAAATGTTTGTCAGTTTGAACATCAAATATGTTGTCTTTGTAGCATATTCAACTAAAAATGGGTTCAAAATGATTTGCAAATCATTGTATTCCGTTTATATTTACATCTAACACAATTTCCCAACTCATATAGAAACGGGGTTTATAAGAAAAAAATATTATTAAATATATGTAAAACATTCGTATAGCCTTTTGAAATAAACTATATGCATCTATGCCAATCTAGTCATGACATCAAAAATATATCATATTGACCACACCCATAGCCACGCCCCACCACCACATATATATGGTGTCAATCTGGGGGAAACCCGGACATAGATTCTTCCTTCCCCCAGTTATAGCAGTTTAGCCAACTTGCGTATTGGAAATCAATCATAGAAAGTTGCGTTAAAGGCCTACTGAAACACACGCAGTCTGATAGTTTATATATCAATGATGAAATATTAACATTGCAACACATGCCAATACGGCCTTTTTAGTTTACTAAATTGCAATTTAAAATTTCCCGCGAAGTGTCGTGTCGAAAACATCACGGTATGCTGACGCGTGCTTTTGACGTCTCGGGTTGTAGCGGATATTATTTTCCAGCCCGATCCAAGCTATAAGTAGTCTGCTTTAATCACATAATTACACAGTATTATGGACACCTGTGTTGCTGAATCTTTTGCAATTTTTTCAATTAATAATGGAGAAGTCAAAGTAGAAAGATGGAGGTGGGAAGCTTTTAGCCTTAAGCCACACAAACACATCCGGTGTTTCCTTGTTTAAAATTCCCGAAGGTGAAGCTTTACTATGGATCAGAGCGGTCAAGCGAACATGGATCCTGACTACATGTCAAATGGCACTTTTCGGTGAGAAAATTGTGGTAATAAGTCTGCTCTTACCGGAGACATCAGCGGAGCTTCCCTCGTGCTGCAGCTGCGTGACTCTCTTCAGAGACTCTGGCGGTCAACACACCCGTGGCCACACCCCTCCGACTTTCAGGTACTATTTTATCTCACTAAAACACTAGCAACACAATTGGCAGATAAGGGATCTTCCAGAATTATCCTAGTAAATGTGTCTAATAACATCTGAATCGCTCCCACTGCAATCGCCTTTTTTTTTTTTCTAGTCCTTCACTCTAAATTTCCTCCACGAATCTTTCATCCTCGCTCAAATTAATGGGGAAATTGTCGCTTTCTCGGTTCGAATAGTTCTAGCTGCTGCTGGCTAGGATTACAAACAATGAGGATGTGAGGAGCCCTACAACCGGTGACATCACGCGCACATCGTCTGCTACTTCCGGGAAAGGCAAGGCTTTTTTATTAGCGACCAAAAGTTGCAAACTTTATCGTCGATGTTCTCTACTAAATCCTTTCAGCAAAAATATGGCAATATCGCGAAATGATCAAGTATGACACATAGAATGGACCTGCTATCCCCGTTTGAATAAGAAAATCTCATTTCAGCAGGCCTTTAACACACAGTTGTGTTATGAAGTAATGGCCCCAATCCTCACAAGCCTACTTCCATCAGAGGCGTAAGAATAAAGTGAGAACGCCGCTCGTTAGTTACATCAGATGCGGTTGGCTTTTACGAGCTTGGCCTAAGCACGGGAGCACTGCGGGTTCTCGCCGAGCCTCTTACACATACCTCGCGGTTGCGCCGTGAAGCAGGGGTAGGTCATTAGAGTCCACCTTTTCCACCATAAAGCCCGTCAGGGGTGTATGATGTCACACGGTTGTGGTGCACGGCGAAGATGTCAATAAGGGAAAACGGGGCTGGTGCATGTGAGAAATTTGACTCTGTCGGTATACATCTGGCTACACATCCTAAGGAATGCACAGCGGGATCCCTGTGGTGGTTGCCCAGTAGTAGAGGTGGAGCCTTTCCTGTGTGCGTGTGCATGTGAGAGAGAGCTGGGCTGGAAAGATAGCGCCGCATCTGGACCCGGCTTTTTTTTTTCTCCAACGGATATCATGGTTGACCCGGAGCTGAACTGAACATCAGCTGACTGAGTAAACATTGCACTGCAGCGCTTTGGCTTAGGAGCACCTGTGCCTGGAGTTTGGACAGACGAAAATCATTTAAACGGCGCAAAGAAAAGAGAGCGAGGCCAGTTTCCACCATTGCAAAGTGTTCTGAGTTACTTAGTTCCAGCTAACATTTGGATATACCGGTACACTATGTTGCCAGGAGTATTTGGTCACCCATCCAAATGATCAGAATCAATCAATGATTATTTATATAGCCCTAAATCACTAGTGTCTCAAAGGGCTGCACAAACCACTACGACAACCTCGGTAGAGCCCACATAAGGGCAAGGAAAACTGACACCCAGTGGGACGTCGGTGACAATGATAACTGTGAGAAACCTTGGAGAGGACCGCATATGTGGGCAACCCCCCGCCCCCAGGGGAACCAAAAGCAATGGATGTCGAGCGGGTCTAACATGATACTGTGAAAGTTCAATCCATAGTGGATCCAACACAACCGTGAGAGTCCAGTCCAAAGTAGATCCAACACAGCAGAGAGAGTCTCGTCCACAGTGGAGCCAGCAGGAAACCACCCCAAGCGGAGGCAGATCAGCAGCGCAGAGATGTTCCAGCCGATACACAGGCGAGCGGTCCATCCTGGGTCCCGCCTCAGAACAGCCAGCACCTCATCCATGGCCATCGGACCGGACCCCCTCCAGTGGGACAGAGGAGAAAAAGAAAAGAAACGGCAGATCAACTGGTCTAAAAAGGGAGTCTATTGAAAGGCTAGAGTATACAAATGAGTTTTATGGTGAGACTTAAATGCTTCTACTGAGGTAGCATCTCGAACTGTTACCAGGAGGGCATTCCAGAGTACTGGAGCCCGAACATAAAACGTTCTATAGCCTGCAGACTTTTTTTGGGCTCTGGGAATCACTAATAAGCCGGAGTCCTTTGAACGCAGATCTCTTGCCGGGACATATGGTACAATACAATCGACAAGATAAGCTGGAGCTAGACCATGTAGTATTTTATACGTAAGTAGTAAAACCTTAAAGTCACATCTTAAGTGCGCACAGGAAGCCAGTGCAGGTGAGCCAGGATAGGCGTAATATGAACAGACTTTCTTGTTCTTGTCAAAAGTCTAGCAGCCGCATTTTGTACCAACTCATGTGTACTACTCACTTGGCCCGGCCACAGGTGTATAAAATCAAACAGTTAGGCATGGAGACTGTTTCTACAAACATTTGTGAAAGAATGGGCTGCTCTCAGGAGCTCAGTGATTTACAGCAGTGGAACTATTATAGGATGCCACCTGTGCAACAAATCCAGTCGTGAAATTTCCTCGCTCCTAAATAGTCCAAAGTCAACTGTCGGCTTTATTATAAGAAAATGGAAGAGTTTGGGAACAACAGCAACTCAGCCACCAAGTGGGAGGCCACTTAAACTGACAGAGAGGGGTCAGCGGAATGCTAAAACGTATAGTGCAGAGGTCAGTTGCCACAGAGCTCCAAAATTCATGTGACCTTCCAATTAGCCCACGTACAGTACGCAGAGAGCTTCATGGAATGGGTTTCCATGGACGATCAGCTGTATCTAAGCCATACGTCACCAAGTCCAATGCAAAGCGTTGGATGCAGTGGTGTAAAGCATGTCGCCACTGGACTCTAGAGCAGTGACACGCGTTCTCTGGAGTGATGAATCACGCTTTTCCATCTGGCAATCTAGTGGACAAGTCTGGGTTGGTAAGTTGCTAGAACGGTACATTTCGGACTGCATTGTCCCGAGTATGAAATTTGGAGGAGGACGAATTATGGTGTGGGGTTGCTTTTCAGGAGTTGGACTTGACCCCATAGTTCCAAAAAAAGGAACTTTGAATTCTCCAGGATACCAAAAAATGTTGGACAATTCCCTGCTCCCAACCTTGTGGGAAAAATTTTGAGCGTGATTATTCCTCTTCAAACCTGACCGTGCACCAGTGCACAAAGCAAGGTCCATAAAGACATGGATGACAGTCTGGTGTGGACTAACTTGACTGGCCTGCACAGAGTCCTGACCTGAACCAAATAGAACTCCTTTGGGATGAATTAGAATGGAGACTGAGAGCCAGGCCTTCTCGACCATTGATTGATTGATAGAATTTTTTTTTTTAGTAGATTGCACAGTTCAGTACATATTCCGTGCAATTTCACCACTAAATGGTAACACCCGAATATGTTTTTCAACTTGTTTAAGTCGGGGTCCACGTTAATCAATTCATGGTAATCCGTGTGTGACCTCAACAATGCGTTTTTGGAAGAATGGTAGAAAATTCCTATAAAAACACTCCGCAGCCTTGTGGACAGCCTCTCCCGAAGAGTTGAAGCTGTAATAGCTGCAAAAGGTGGACCAACATCATATTTAACCCTATGGGTTAAGAATGGGATGGCACTTCAAGTTCATATGTGAGTCAAGGCAGGTGGCCAAATACTTTTGGCAATATAGTGTACATGCTTGTCATTGGACAGTGACAGTAAGAGGTCTGCACTGGTAAGCAACCCTATTGGGATCCCAAATGAAGCCCCCCGAGCGTGCCTCCGCATCCGACCGCTTTTTAATGATCCGAAGCCATCGTCCCTTCTGCCACACAGGGCTTGATAGATTCGCCTTGGCAAGGGTCCTCATTTTTTTCCCCCTGGCATCGTCAGCTCAGGACAATGGGCCATCAGGAGGGAAGCCAATGGGAGGAGATCCTAAACCATGTCCCGATGTACACACAATGAAGCTCGGGGCACAGGGAATTGCTTAATTGGAGGAAAATGGCTCTTCCCCTAGGCCTCTGCCTTGTGCATTCCTCCACTGCACTCCATGTTTGGTGAAGATGCACGATCATGTAAGAATATGACGTTCATACCATTTCCGTGTATTTCATATTTTAGCAAGTTTTTTCACAAAGGTGTATCTCAAGGGACAACTCCACAGAAGTGAAACTTGGATATACTCCAGAGGAGTCAAAGGGTTTCTGGTATTAACACAATTTACTGATTCTTACAAGGCTATTTTAACGAGTGTATAAATATCGATACTTTAAACTTTAATATGTTATGAAGTTTCGTCCTCATTAAAAATTTCTAAAACTATTTTTGAAAACCTCATAAAAACATTTGCACGGATACGTTTGCTCCAATGAGGGTTTAATGGTGCTGATTTCGCTCATCAATGAGTGGAGTAATTATTTTTTTCCATGTATTTATGATGGGTACTATTCGACACTAACAATATCAAGACAATATTTAAGTAGCTCCTTATTCTCTTTTATCACATACATTTGTTTTAGCAAAACAAAGTCAATACTCTATAGCAGGGGTCACCAACGCGGTGCCCGCGGGCACCAGGTAGCCCGTAAGGACCAGATGAGTAGCCCGCTGGCCTGTTCTAAAAATAACTCAAATAGCAGCACTTACCAGTGAGCTGCCTCTATTTTTTAAATTGTATTTATTTACCTGCAAGCTGGTCTCGCATTGCTCGACATTTTTAATTCTAAGAGAGACAAAACTCAAATAGAATTTGAAAATCCAAGAAAATATTTTAAAGACTTGGTCTTCACTTGTTTAAAGAAATTCATAATTTTTTTTATTTAGCTTCTTATAACTTTCAGAAAGACAATTTTAGAGAAAAAATACAACCTTAAAAATTATTTTAGGATTTTTAAACACATATACCTTTTCACCTTTTAAATTCCTTCTTCTTCTTTCCTGACAATTTAAATAAATGTTTAAGTTTTTTTTTTTATTGTAAAGAATAATATATAAATTTGAATTTAATTCTTATTTTTAGCTTCAGTTTTTTCGACGAAGAATATTTTTGAAATATTTCTTCAAAGTTATGATTAAAATTCAAAAAAAATATTCTGGCAAATCTAGAAAATCTGTAGAATCAAATTTAAATCTTATTTCAAAGTCTTTTGAGTTTCTTTTAAAATGTTTGTTCTGGAAAATCTAGAAAAAATAATGATTCGTCTTTGTTAGAAATATAGATATATTCTAACAAAGTGCAGATTGGATTTTAACCTATTTAAAACATGTCATCAAAATTCTAAAATTAATCTTAATCAGGAAAAATTACTAATGTTCCATAAATTATTTTTTTTATTTTTTCAAAAAGATTCGAATTAGCTAGTTTTTCTCAATTTTTTTCTGTTGAATTTTAAAGAGTCGAACTTGAAGATAAAATATGTTTCAAAATTTAATTTTCATTTTTTGTGTGTTTTCTCCTCTTTTAAACCGTTCAATTCAGTGTTTTTTTTCATCATTGATTCTCTACAAAAAAAAAATCCGTAAAAAGAAAAAAAAATGTACGACGGAATGACAGACAGAAATACCCATTTTTATGAATATATATAGATGTATTTATTAAAGGTAAATTGAGCAAATTGGCTATTTCTTGCAATTTATTTGTGTATGAAACTGGTAGCCCTTCTCATTAATCAGTACCCAAGAAGTAGCTCTTGGTTTCAAAAAGGTTGGTGACCCCTGTTCTATAGTACACAATAACTAAACAAAGGCAAAAACTAATATCCATTACTCATTTAAATATTTTGGTTTAACTTGCCCGCTTCTGCTTGCTCTCTTTCTGTGTGGAAAATGTTTAGCCTCATCCTACAGTCCTCCAGTGATAGCGCTACATGTAAGAAAGTGCAGTTTATTTCCACGAATGGAGTATTATTGACCCTGAGGAGCTGCTCTACACAGATACATCACACGGACAAAGATAAGACCTTTTGCAGGTTTGTTCTGTGGTCAGATGAAACAAAAAAGTAGCTGTTTGGCCACAATAACCAGCAATATGTTTGGATAAGAATAGGTGAGGCCTTTAATCCCAGGAACACCACCCTACCGTCAAGCGTGGTAATTATGTTCTGGGCCTGTTTTGCTGCCAATGGAACTGGTGCTTTACAGAGAGTAAATGGGACAATAAAAAAGAATTACCTCCAAATTCTTCAGGACAACCTAAAATCATCAGCCCAGGCGCAGTTGGGTGTTCCAACAGGACAATGACCCCAAACACACGTCAAAAGTGGTGAAGGAATGGCTAAATCCGGCTGGAATTAAGGTTTTAGAATGGCCTTCCCATAGTCCTTGAACGTGTGGACAATGCTGAAGAAACAAGTCCATGTCAGAAAACCAACACATTTACTGAACTGCACCAATTTTGTCAAGAGGAGTGGTCAAAAATTCAACCAGAAGCTTGCCAGAAACTTGTGGATGGCTACCAAAAGTGCCTTATTGAAGTGAAACTTGCCAAGGGACATATAACCAAAAATTAACATTGCTGTATGTATACTTTTGACCCAGCAGATTTGGTCCCATTTTCAATTGCCTTATAATAAATTCAGAAAAGAACCAAACTTCCTGAAAGTTGTTTGTGACCAACAAATATGTGCTCCAATCATCACTATCACAAAAAAAAATAAGAGTTGTAGAAATTATTGGAAACTCAAGACAGCCATGACATTATGTTCTTTATGGAGCGGAAGCAGCGTTAGGTCAAGAAAAAACAAGCTATTTCATCCCTACAAGCCTGTTTCGCAGGTGTCTCTGCTCTTCAGGGGATTTTATAAATGACTAACACAAGCTGTCAATCTTGGAATAAACATGCAAAATGGTGTGGCAAGAGATCACCTCTTTGCTCTTCAGGGGATTTAAAGGCCTACTGAAACCCACTACTACCGACCACGCAGTCTGATAGTTTATATATCAATGATGAAATATTAACATTGCAACACATGCCAATACGGCCGGTTTAGTTTACTAAATTGCAATTTTAAATTTCCCGCGGAGTTTCTTGTTGAAAACGTCGCGGAATGACGACGTACACGCATTGGAGGGGACATATTAGCGTAGCACCAAACACGGCTAAAAGTAGTCTCTTTTCGTCGCGCAATTACACGGTATTCTGGACATCTGTGTTGCTGAATCTTTTGCAATTTGTTCAATTAATAATGGAGAAGTCAAAGAAGAAACATGGAGTTGGGAAGCTTTAGCCTTTAGTCACACAAACACACGGTGATTCCTTGTTTAAAATTCCCGGAGCTGAAGCTTTACTATGGATCAGAGCGGTCAAGCGAACATGGATCACGACTACATGTCGACCGGCAGTTTTTGGTGAGAAAATTGTGGTCAAAAGTCGCCTCTTACCGAAAATAAGCTGAGCTTGCGCCGTCCATGCAGCTGCCGTGACTTCCCTCAGAGACTGGCGTCAAGACACCCGTGGACAAACCCCTCCGACTATCAGGTACTATTTAATCTCACTAAAACAATAGCAACACGATAGAAAGATAAGGGATTCCCCAGAATTATCCTAGTAAATGTGCCTAAAAACATCTGAATCCGTCCCAATGCAATCGCCTTTTTTTTTTTTACTTTATTTTTTTTTTTTCTAGTCCTTCGCTATCAATATCATCCACGAATCTTTCATCCTCGCTCAAATTAATGGGGAAATTGTTGTTTTCTCGGTCCGAATAGCTGTTGCTGCTGGAGGCTCCCGTTAAAAACATTGTGAGGACGTGAGGAGCCCTCACCCTTGTGACGTCATCGTCTGCGACTTCCGGTAAAGGCAAGGCTTTTTTTTATCAGCACCAAAAGTTGCAAACTTTTATCGTGGATGTTCTCTACTAAATCCTCTCAGCAAAAATATGGCAATATCGCGAAATGATCAAGTATGATACACAGAATGGACCTGCTATCCCCGTTTAAATAAGAAAATCTCATTTCAGTAGGCCTTTAATAAATCCCCTGAAGAGCAGAGAAACCTGCAAAACAGGCTTGTAGGGATGAAATAGGTCAGGAAAAAACCCAGAGGCTAATGTGTGTGTGTGTGTGTGTGTGTGTGTGTGTGTGTGTGTGTGTGATTATCGATCTATCCATCCATCCATCCTTTGCGAGAAGACAGACTTAAGATGCTTTCCAATGCCTTGTTTCTTTTCCTCAGGTGATTGGGGATTTCGTACTTTGCACTGCAGTATCATCATCTGCTTTCGTCACACAAATTGACACAATTTTGCTCGATTTAAACAGCACAACAGCGTCTGTGGCAGGGAACCCAAAAGCCATTGAGGAAAATAGCCTTCAATTTGCACTTATAGCCATGGAGGTGCATGCACATGAAGACATTAACGACTTTAAACACTTCAAACGACAAAAATGGCAGCCTTATGGGTATTCCTGGAACATGTTGCATGTGTCACCAGTTATTATTGACACGCACAACCACGACACATCAAACTAAGAAATTGAACTCGTTATTAGACGTGCATGAGCTTGCATCTTGTACAATAGCCTCCAGACAGAAAAAAGTCCTAAAATGCACCTTTTTTAAGTAGTTTAATACAGTTTTTTTCACTAGGGTGCCATGAAATACAGTCTGTGTGCCATGCGATATTATGTCATTTCTCCTAATTGGGCTAAAAATATTTTTTGCAAACCAGTAATTACAATCCGCAAATAATGTGCCGTTGTTCCATATTAGTAGTTGGCAGCAGGTAGCTAATTGCTTTGTAGATGTCGGAACCATGGTTTGTCGTGATCACAATATGCGGGAGGCAGCGTTAAGGTAAAAAGGTATCTAACACTTAAACCAAAAGTAAATAAAAGAGTGCCGCTAAGAAAAAACATTGAAGTTTAGAAATGGCTATGCAAAATGCAACAAAAACTGAACTGGCTGCAAAGTAAACGAAAACAGAATCCTGGACGACAGCAAAGACTTGCATTACAGCGTGTGGAGCAGACGGCGTCCACACAGTACATCCGTACATGGCAATCAACAATGTAACCACAAAGAAGGATAGCGTCTGCACAACTTTAATCGTCTTGATTGCGAAAACAAAGCAGGTGCGGGGAATGTTCAAGGAGGACATGAAACTGCTACAGGAAAATACCAACAAAATAGGAGCGCAAGACGAGAACACACAGGAAAACACCAAAAACCTTCAAATAAGTCACAACGTGATGTGATAGGTCATGACTCTAGACCAGGCCTGGGCAATTATTTTGCCTCGGGGGGCCAAATTTAGGGAAACAAATGTCTGGGGGGCCGGTATATCTTTTTTTAGGAACACACAATGTCTGATTGAATGCTAAAAAAGTGACGGACTGCCTTAAAAAACAAAATGGAATTTTACAATTTTTTTTACTGAAGAGACACCAAGAATGTACATGAAAATAAAGAATGGGATTTACAATATTAACTATGATCGATAAAATGCTGAATATTGACAACATTTGAACATGGGGATGGTGTGGCGAAGTTGGAAGAGTGGCCGTGCCAACAATCTGAGGGTTCCTGGTTCAATCCCCACCTTTTACCATCCTAGTCACGTCCGTTGTGTCCTTGAGCAAGACACTTCACCCTTGCTCCTGATGGGACCTAATTAGCACCTTGCATGGCAGCTCCTGCCATCAGTGTGTGAATGTGAATGTGCTGAGGCTGGCCTCTGGGGAAACGCTCCCCACCCACACCGCTTGGAGCTTCGTCTGAGCTGCTGTGACTTAGATTACCATAGTAACTAATTAGATGACCATGGTAACTAGAATATCATGCAAAAGCACAGATTCTAACAATTGAAATACTTTGTATAGTTGAAGACTTACGGTCATTTGAAAACATCACTGCACATCATAATGGCAGCTACAGTTTCCATCTTAAAGATCTAAAAAAAAAAAGATTTATTTGGGAATGTCCGGCGGGCCAAATTGAAGAGCTTAACGGGCAGCATTTGGCCCCCGGACCTTAATTTGCCCGGGTCTGCTCTAGACCTACTTAGTTGGTTATGGTTTAAAGCAGGGGTCGGGAACTTTTTTGGTTGAGAGAGCCATGAAAGCCAAATATTTTTTTAAATATATTTTTGTGAGAGCCATATAACTTTTTTTAACACTGAATACAACTAAATGTGTGCATTTTTAAGTAAAACCAAAAATGTTAGAGTATAATAAGTCTATTGTTTTTAATAACGTTATTCTGAAGATAACCAATATTAAGTTAAATACTTTTACTGTTAATGCTACTTCTTCAACAGGTGCGGTACGAAACGCTTGGATGGATTAAAACAGTGGTTCTCAAATGGGGATACGCGTACCCCTGGGGGTACTTGAAGGTATGTCAAGGGGTACGTGAGATTTTTTTTTAAATATTCTAAAAAATAGCAACAAATCAAAAATCCTTTATAGATATATTTATTGAATAATACTTAAACAAAATATGAATGTAAGTTGATAAACTTTGAAAAGAAATGCAACAATGCAATATTGAGTGTTGACAGCTAGATTTTTTGTGGACATGTTCCATAAATATTGATGTTAAAGATTTCTTTTTTTTGTGAATAAATGTTTAGAATTAAGTTCATGAATCCAGATGAATTTCTATTACAATCCCCAAAGAGGGCACTTTAAGTTGATTACTTCTATGTGTAGAAATCTTTATAGTTGTATTGCTTGTTTATTTTTCAACAAGTTTTTTGTTATTTTTATTTAAAAAATTCCCAAATAGTTCAAGAAAGACCACTACAAATGAGCAATATTTTGCACTGTTATACAATTTAATAAATCAGAAACTGATGACATAGTGCTCCATTTTACTTCTTTTATCTCTTCTTTTCAACCAAAAATGCTTTACTGTGATTAGGGGGTACTTGAATTAAAAAAAATGTTCACAGGGGGTACATCACTGAAAAAAGGTTGAGAACCACTGGATAAAAATGTATGAGAATGTTTTATATTTTGAACATTATTTTTGACACTGTTACCAGTGGAATTATTCACTATCTTTGATTGATTGAAACTTGTATTAGTAGATTGCACGGTTCAGTACATATTCCGTACAAATTACCACTAAATCAGGGGTGTCCAAAGTGCGGCCCGGGGGCCATTTGCGGCCCGCAGCTAATCGTTTACCGGCCCGCCATATATTCTGCAAAAATTCCAAAATTGATAGTATTGCAAAAATTAAAAACATTTAAAAAAAAAAAAGTGGAATGAGGTGAAATTTAAAGAGGAAAAAGTGGCAATGTTGACACAAAGCTGCCATGCATATTTTTTTTTTCCTTTTTGTCTTTTTTTTCCATTGCTCAAAAAAAAAGACAAACATCTGTTATAATTAATTATTACTTAAAAATTATCACTTTAACATGTTTTATGTGGAAAAAATATTGCATATGTTGTGTGGTTGCCATATAAAAACATAAAAGTTTTGACAAAAGAGCATAAAACAAACAAAATAATAGTTAAAACTTAAAATTAACAGATATATCGGAAGTTGATCTTGAAATTTAAGTGTTAAGTTTTTTTAAAAACCTAATAAAAATGTATCACTTTGAGTGGGAAATCTTTTGGATCTCAAATATATTTAGTCGGATTTTATTTAACTTTTCACTGTGATTACTCAAATATTAAATAATTAAAATCAATGGTGTCCTGCATTATTGATCTTTGAGGGCTTTAATTGCTAAATAAAGGAACTCTCCTGAAGGAATCAATAAAGTACGATCTATGTATCTAAATACTGCATATTTCAGTTCTACTATAAAAAACAAAGTTGTCTTTGACAGAAAAGGCATAAAACCTTATTTGTTTTACTTTATATCAACCTCAAGTTGATATAGAGATTTACTGTAAGCATTAAATAAAAAATAAAAGTAATAATTTGACTTATTTTTAACATTTTATTGACTGAGACCCTCTATGCACCCCAAGAGCCCTAAAGATTTAAAAAAATCCATATATTTTGTTATGGTTTGATAATGAAAAATATCAAAATGGCCCCCGCTTGCTTAAATTTTTCCATATGCGGCCCTCTGTGAGAAAGTTTGAACATCCCTGCACAAATTTTAAGTTTCCTGTTGGAACTCTCCTGAAGGAATAAATAAAGTACTATCTCTCTATCTAAATGGTAACACCCGAATACGTTTTTCAATTTGTTTAAGTCGGGGTCCATGTAAATCAATTCATGGTATCGTGTTAAGCAATGTCAGCAAAGATTTATCTGAGAGCCAGATGCTTTCATCAAAAGAGCCACATTTGGCTCCAGACCCATAGGTTCCCTACCCCTGATCTAAATGGTAACACCGGAATACGTTTTTCAATTTGTTTAAGTTGGGGTCCACTTATATCAATTCATGGTATCGTGTTAAGCAATGTCAGCAAAGATTTATCTGAGAGCCAGATGCAGTCATCAAAAGAGCCACATTTGGCTCGAGAGCCATAGGTTCCCTACCCCTGATATATCTAAATGGTAACACCCGAATACGTTTTTCAATTTAAGTCTGTGTCCACGTAAATCAATTCATGGTATCGTGTTAAGCAATGTCAGCAAAAGATAAATCTGAGAGCCAGATGCAATCATCAAAAGAGCCACATTTGGCTCGAGAGCCATAGGTTCCCTACCCCTGATATATCTAAATGGTAACACCCGAATACTTTTTTCAATTTGTTTAAGTCGGGGTCCATGTAAATCAATTCATGGTATCGTGTTAAGCAATGTCAGCAAAGATTTATCTGAGAGCCAGATGCAGTCATCAAAAGAGCCACCTTTGGCTCGAGAGCTATAGGTTCCCTACCCCTGATCTAAATGGTAACACCCGAATACGTTTTTCAATTTAAGTCGGGGTCCACGTAAATCAATTCATGGTATCGTGTTAAGCAATGTCAGCAAAGATTTATCTGAGAGCCAGATGCAGTCATCAAAAGAGCCACATTTGGCTCCAGAGCCCTAGGTTCCCTACCCCTGATCTAAATGGTAACACCAGAATACGTTTTTCAATTTGTTTAAGTCGGGGTCCACGTAAATCAATTCATGGTATCGTGTTAAGCAATGTCAGCAGAGATTTATCTGAGAGCCAGATGCAGTCATCAAAAGAGCCACATTTGGCTCCAGAGCTATAGGTTCCCTACCCCTGATCTAAATGGTAACACCCGAATACGTTCTTAAATTTGTTTAAGTCGGGGTCCACGTAAATCAATTCATGGTATCGTGTTAAGTAATGTATGCAGAGATTTATCTGAGAGCCAGATGCAGTCATCAAAAGAGCCACATTTGGCTCGAGAGCCATAGGTTCCCTACCCCTGATCTAAATGGTAACACCCGAATACGTTTTTCAATTTAAGTCGGGGTCCACGTAAATCAATTCATGGTATCGTGTTAAGCAATGTCAGCAAAGATTTATCCGAGCCAGATGCAGTCATCAAAAGAGCCACAGGTTCCTTACCCCTGATCTAAATGGTAACACCCAAATATGTTTTTCAATTTTAGTCGGGGTCCACGTAAATCAATTCATGGTATCGTGTTAAGCAATGTCAGCAAAGATAAATCTGAGAGCCAGATGCAGTCATCAAAAGAGCCACATCTGGCTCCAGAGCCATAGGTTCCCTACCCCTGATCTAAATGGTAACACCCGAATATGTTTTTCAATTTGTTTAAGTCGGGGTCCACGTAAATCAATTCATTATATCGTGTTAAGCAATGTCAGCAAAGATTTATCTGAGAGCCAGATGCTTTCATCAAAAGAGCCACATTTGGCTCCAGAGCCATAGGTTCCCTACCCCTGATCTAAATGGTAACACCAGAATACGTTTTTCAATTTGTTTAAGTCGGGGTCCATGTAAATCAATTCATGGTATCGTGTTAAGCAATGTCAGCAAAGATTTATCTAAGAGCCAGATGGAGTCATCAAAAGAGCCACATCTGGCTCCAGAGCCATAGGTTCCCTACCCCTGATCTAAATGGTAACACCCGAATACGTTTTTCAATTTAAGTCGGTGTCCACGTAAATCAATTCATGGTATCGTGTTAAGCAATGTCAGCAAAGATAAATCTGAGAGCCAGATGCAATCATCAAAAGAGCCACATTTGGCTCCAGAGCCATAGGTTCCCTACCCTTAGTTTAAAGTATATTCAACAGTTGCGACAATGACTTTTTTAATTGTCAATATCGGCTGCTGAATTTCATTTTTCAATGATTTCTACTGGTTGTGTGCCTCGGGATTTTTTTCAATGAAAAAAACGTGCCTTTGCTCAGGAAAGGGTGAAAAACACTGGCTGAATAGAGGAAGTTATGAGTGGGTGGCGAGTGCAGAAACGCCGGTCCTTGAGTGCATGAGTGAGGCAGTGAGGGGGAGTCCACACCGCCTCAGAGGCTCGAAAAAAATAGGTCAGTGCCCCGGTTTGAACCCCTGCACATTCTTGCAAAAACAACGACACAGGATGAGGAGGGTTTCTTACCTTTAAGGGATGAGAAGGAAAGCCAAAAAAAAAAGTCCAGCAAGCTGGTCAGAGCCGATCGCTCCTCGTCAAATTGTGCCTTCCTCACTGGGGGCAGCTGGCCAGTCTCAAGAGGCGTCTGGAGAGCTGCTCTCCTCCCACACCATTTCGCATGTTTTATTCCCAAACTTGACAGCAAGTCAGTAGCAACACTTGAAAGGAGAAGAAATGGTGTTTGATTTAACGCATCGCTTAATGGTCAAGTGGTTCCTCCGAGGGGGGGAAGTTAGGGATGGCACGAAAATGGTGGCAGGGCGGGTATTTCGTCTTCTTCGCTCGTCGTTGTTTTAATGTGGAGGTCTGGTGGGAGATGATGTCTCGTCTCTTCCCCAGGAAGGAGAGCTGTGTCGTGTCTCCCCACCTCCCTCGCCGCTGCAGCCGCCGTCGTCCGTGTGCCGCCCAGCAGCCAGCAGCCCCAAGCAGCCAGCCAGCCCCAGCCAGCCCGTCAGGAGGAGCAGCCCAGCGGTGTCTGCCAGCTCAGCGCATGCCTGCAGCTCCGCCCCTGCACGGCCCCTCCTCCGGTCCTCCCTCCCCTCCTTCCGTCCTGATGGTAACATCTCTTGCTTTTTATGCCTAGAAATACAAATTGGGATTACACCAGGGGCGTCAAAACTCCTTTCAGATCCGGGGCCACTTGGAGAAAAAGCTACTCCCAAGTGGTTGTACTTGTATTGATTGATTGATTGATACTTTTATTAGTAGATTGCACAGTTCAGTACATATTCCGTACATTTGACCACTAAATGGTAACACCCGAATAAGTTTTTCAACTTGTTTAAGTCGGGGTCCACGTTAATCAATTCATGGTACAAATATATACTATCAACATAATACAGTCATCACACAAGTTAATCATCATAGTATGTACATTGAATTATTTACATTATTTACAATCCGGAGGGTGGGATGAGGAGCTTTGGTTGATATCAGTATTTCAGTCATCAACAATTGCATCAACAGAGAAATGTGGACATTGAAACAGTGTAGGTCTTATTTAGTAGGATATGTACAGCCAGCAGAGAACATAGTGAGTTCAGATAGCATAAGAACAAGTATATACATTAGAAGTACATTTGAGTTGTTTATAATCCGGGGAGATGGGATGTGAATGGAGGAGGGTATTAGTAAAGTGTTGAAGTTGCCTGGAGGTGTTGTTTTAGAGCGGTTTTGAAGGAGGATAGAGATGCACTTACTTTTATACCTGTTGGGAGTGCATTCCACATTGATGTGGCATAGAAAGAGAACGAGTTAAAACCTTTGTTAGATCGAAATCTGGGTTTAACGTGGTTTGTGGAGCTCCCCCTGGTGTTGTGGTTATGGCGGTCATTTACGTTAAGGAAGTAATTTGACATGTACTTCGGTATCAAGGAGGTGTAGCGGATTTTATAGACTAGGCTCAGTGCAAGTTGTTTTACTCTGTCCTCCACCCTGAGCCAGCCCACTTTGGAGAAGTGGGTTGGATTGAGGTGTGATCTGGGGTGGAGGTCTAAAAGTAACCGGATTAGTTTATTCCGTATAGCGCTTTTCTACCTTCAAGGTACTCAAAGCGCTTTGACACTACTTCCACATTCACACATTCACACACTGATGGAGGGAGCTGCCATGCAATCAATCAATCAATCAATCAATGTTTACAAGGCGCTAACCAGCACCCATCAGGAGCAAGGGTGAAGTGTCTTGCTCAGAACACAAAGGACGTGATGAGGTTGGTACTAGGTGGGGATGAACCAACAACCGTCGGGTTGCGCACAGCCACTCTTCCACTGCGCCACTGGTAAAATCACAGCTCGATAACTTAAGTGAAGTGAAGTGAATTATATTTATATAGCGCTTTTCTCAAGTGACTCAAAGCGCTTTACATAGTGACACCCAATATCTAAGTTACATTTAAACCAGTGTGGGTGGCACTGGGAGCAGGTGGGTAAAGTGTCTTGCCCAA
This sequence comes from Nerophis ophidion, assembly GCF_033978795.1. Classification (NCBI taxonomy): domain Eukaryota; kingdom Metazoa; phylum Chordata; class Actinopteri; order Syngnathiformes; family Syngnathidae; genus Nerophis; species Nerophis ophidion. The sequence goes on along the minus strand of NC_084633.1, from coordinate 11,663,311 downwards.
GGACACAACGGCAGTGACAAGGATGGCACAAGCGGGAATCGAACCTGCAACCCTCAAGTTGCTGGCACGGCCACTCTACCAACCGAGCTATGCCGTCCGTTAAAAATAAAGACAACTTCAGATTGTTCGTTTAAAAATAGAACAGGCACATTCTGAACATGTACAAATAATGTTGATGTTTTTTTGTTTTTTTTACACACCCATGTTGCAGCTAATAGTACTCTCTTTATTTGTCGTTGTTTATACTTTATACCAGGGGTCCCCAAACTTTTTCACTCGGGGGGCCGCATTGGGTTAGAACAATTTGGCCGGGGGCCAGGATATATATATATATATATATATATATATATATATATATATATATATATATATGTATATATATATATATATATATATATATATATATATATATATTAAGGGTGTGGGGGGAAAATCGTTTAGAATACGAATTGAATCGTTTACACTGTGCGATTCAGAATCGATTCTCATTTTTAAAAAATCGATTTTTTTAATTAATTGGTGGTTCCTCTCTTTAAGAAGTGGGACCGGAGGGTGTGTTCCAACTATCGTGGGATCACACTCCTCAGCCTTCCCGGTAAGGTTTATTCAGGTGTACTGGAGAGGAGGCTACGCCGGATAGTCCAACCTCGGATTCAGGAGGAACAGTGTGGTTTTCGTCCTGGTCGTGGAACTGTGGACCAGCTCTATACTCTCGGCAGGGTTCTTGAGGGTGCATGGGAGTTTGCCCAACCAGTCTACATGTGCTTTGTGGACTTGGAGAAGGCATTCGACCGTGTCCCTCGGGAAGTCCTGTGGGGAGTGCTCAGAGAGTATGGGGTATTGGACTATCTTATTGTGGCGGTCCGCTCCCTGTATGATCAGTGTCAGAGCTTGGTCCGCATTGCCGGCAGTAAGTTGAACACATTTCCAGTGAGGGTTGGACTCTGCCAAGGCTGTCCTTTGTCACCGATTCTGTTCATAACTTTTATGGACAGAATTTCTAGGCGCAGTCAAGGTGTTGAGGGGTTCCGGTTTGGTGACCGCAGGATTAGGTCTCTGCTTTTTGCAGATGATGTGGTCCTGATGGCTTCATCTGACCGGGATCTTCAGCTCTCACTGGATCGGTTCGCAGCCGAGTGTGAAGCGACCGGAATGAGAATCAGCACCTCCAAGTCCGAGTCCATGGTTCTCTCCCGGAAAAGGGTGGAATGCCATCTCCGGGTTGGGGAGGAGACCCTGCCCCAAGTGGAGGAGTTCAAGTACCTAGGAGTCTTGTTCACGAGTGAGGGAAGAGTGGATCGTGAGATCGACAGACTGATCGGTGCGGCGTCTTCAGTAATGCGGACGTTGTACCGATCCGTTGTGGTGAAGAAGGAGCTGAGCCGGAAGGCAAAGCTCTCAATTTACCGGTCGATCTACGTTCCCATCCTCACCTATGGTCATGAGCTTTGGGTCATGACCGAAAGGAAAAGATCACGGGTACAAGCGGCCGAAATGAGTTTCCTCCGCCGTGTGGTGGGGCTCTCCCTTAGAGATAGGGTGAGAAGCTCTGCCATCCGGAAGGAGCTCAAAGTAAAGCCGCTGCTCCTTCACATCGAGAGGAGCCAGATGAGGTGGTTCGGGCATCTGGTCAGGATGCCACCCGAACGCCTCCCTAGGGAGGTGTTTAGGGCACGTCCAACCGGTAGGAGGCCACGGGGAAGACCCAGGACACGTTGGGAAGACTATGTCTCCCGGCTGGCCTGGGAACGCCTCGGGATCCCCCGGGAAGAGCTAGACGAAGTGGCTGGGGAGAGGGAAGTCTGGGTTTCCCTGCTTAGGCTGTTTCCCCCGTGACACGACCTCGGATAAGCGGAAGAAGATGGATGGATGGACGAACACGACACAGAACAAAGTAATGAAACAAAAATGAATATTATCAACAACAGTATTAATATTAATTATAATTTAAGCATAGCAGTGATTAAAAATCCCTCATTGACATTATCATTAGACATTTATAAAAATAATAAGAAAAGAATAGTGTCACAGTGGCTTACACTTGCATCGCATCTCATAAGCTTGACAACACACTGTGTCCAATGTTTTCACAAAGATAAAATAAGTCATATTTTGGTTCGTTTAATAGTTAAAACAAATTTACATTATTGCAATCAGTTGATAAAACATTGTCCTTTACAATTTTATAAAAGCTTTTAAAAAAAAAAAATCTACTACTCTGCTAGCATGTCAGCAGACTGGGATAGATCCTGCTGAAATCCTATGTATTGAATGAATACAGAATCGTTTTGAATCGGAAAAATATCGTTTTTCAATTGAGAATCGAATCGAAAAAATTGATATATTGAATCGTGACCCCAGGAATCGATATTGAATAGAATCGTGGGACAACCAAAGATTCACAGCCCTAATATATATATATACATATATATATATATATATATATATACAGTGGGGCAAAAAAGTATTTAGTCAGCCACCGATTGTGCAAGTTCTCCCAAGTAAAATGATGACAGAGGTCTGTAATTTTCATCATAGGTACACTTCAACTGCGAGAGACAGAATGTGAAAAAAAAAATTCAGGAATTCACATTGTAGGAATTTTAAATAATTTATTTGTAAATTATGGCGGAAAATAAGTATTTGGTCAACCATTCAAAGCTCTCACTGATGGAAGGAGGTTTTGGCTCAAAATCTCACGATACATGGCCCCATTCATTCTTTCCTTAACACGGATCAAATCGTCCTGTCCCCTTAGCAGAAAAACAGCCCCAAAGCATGATGTTTCCACCCCCATGCTTCACAGTAGGTATGGTGTTCTTGGGATGCAACTCAGTATTCTTCTTCCTCCAAACACGACGACTTGAGTTTATACCAAAATGGATACATGGATGATACAGCAGAGGATTGGGAGAATGTCATGTGGTCAGATGAAACCAAAACTCCAGTCAACTCCATCCATCCATTTTCTACCGCTTGTCCCGTTCGGGGTTGCTGGAACCTACCTAAGCTGCATTCGGGCGGAAGGCGGTGTACACCCTGGACAAGTCGCCACCTCATCGCAGGGCCAACACAGATAGACAACATTCACACTCATATTCACACACTAGGGCCAATTTAGTGTTCCCAATCAACCTATCCCCAGGTGCATTTTTTTTGGCGGTGGGAAGAAGTTGGAGTACCCGGAGGGAACCCACGCAGTCATGGGGAGAACATCCAAACTCCACACAGAAAGATCCCGGATTGAACCTAGGACAACTCAGGACCTTTGTATTGTGAGGCACATGCACTAACCCCTGTCACACCGTGCTGCCCTCAGTCAACTCAAGATAAAAAAAAAATTATCAAAATCAAATTACAGGATGTTATTTATCGACTGGTGCACTGAAATGTAATTTTTTTTTTTTTTACATATGTAGCATCATCTACAAAGATACAAATAATTGCTATTGCGACATCTAGTGGACGCATTTAGAACAGCAGTTTCTTAAATTCAAAAATTTTGGCAAATTTTTATACTTGGCAAACTCATCCCTCAAGCCGGATAAAACCTGTTCGCTGGCCGTAAGTTTGACACTACTGGATTCCACATCAGCACAAAAAAGTGTATGTGCACAATCTGGATTGCCCTGCATCATACTTAAGAAAACCGTTTCTAATGTTCTGCGCCCCCAATCAAAACATGAGGTGAACAACCGCAGCAATACATTTATTGTCAAATAAATATGTAAAATTAAGCATTATTGTCGTACTTAAATGTTGAGTTTATGCATTGTAATTTGAATGAAGTGAAGTGAATTATATTTATATAGCGCTTTTTCTCTAGTGACTTAAAGCGCTTTACATAGTGAAACTCAATATCTAAGTTACATTTAAACCAGGGGGGGTTGGCACTGGCAGCAGGTGGGTAAAGTGTCTTGCCCAAGGACACAACGGCAGTGACTAGGATGGCGGAAGCGGGAATTGAACCTGCAACCCTCAAGTTGCTGGCACGGCCACTCTACCAACCGAGCTAAACCGCACTCTGAAGCCATGTCCAACGCCACCACTAGAGGGTACTACTGTCAAACGCCATTGATATTTTATACTATAAACAAAAATATTAAAAAAAAAAGAGCAGAAATAGAAATTTAACCTTTTGTTGTTAATGGGGGCCTCTGATGCAGAAAATGAAAGCTAACCTAACCATTTAACAGAAATGTTGCAACATTGGGCCTGGGTGGGCAGCACGGTGAAACGGGTTAGTACGAGTGTCTCACAATACGAAGGTCCTGGGGTCTTTCTATGTGGTGTTTGCATGTTTTGTGATTGCGTGGGTTCCCTCCGGGTACTTTGGCTTGCTCCCACCTCCAAAGATGTGCACCTGGGGATAGGTTGATTGGCAACACTAAATTGGCCCCAGTGTGTGAATGTGAGTGTGAATGTTGTCTATCTGTGTTGGCCCTGCGATGAGGTGGGGACTTGTCCAGGTTGTACCTTGCCTTCCGCTCTTTTGCCACTGAGATAGGCTCCAGCACCCCCCGCCACCCTATAAAGGACAAGTGGTAGAAAATTGATGGATAGCCCGGGTGGGACCAGAATTTGTGTATTTGCACTTACGCTGTCAAAACAAATACACTAACAACTCTCGTGTGCTGTCAGGGCCAGCAAGGCCTTCTGTGCTGGTCTAACATAACCAGAAATTATGATCATTATTAAAGATAAAATTATTTTTTGATTTGCTTTCCCTTAATATCTAAAAGTATTCATATTTTCTTCATGTCGTATTATGCTCCTTCCAGTTTTAGTTTGTATCCAATAAGAATTCAGCTATCTTATGTTGCCATGTTGTACCAAATCTGCCCAAGGCCTTCAGTATCAACAATACGGGCGTCCATGCACTGTGTGATCGGGCACATACAGTTGATAGACAATTGCAATAGCCAATTAGATCACGATTTGTTGTCAGCAAGGCCTTCTAGCGGTCCTCATGTTGAACGTGAGATTTACGCGTCCTATGATTGGATACTCATCGGGACCGTTAGCGGATTAATTTGAGAATACATAGAGTTGATAGACAGTTTCGATAGCCAATCAAATCACAAGTTGTTGACAGTAGCCTATCTAGGTAACCTGATGTTAATGAGACTGTGATTGGATACTCACCTGTCATTCCAAAGTGAGTATCCAATCACAGGATTCAATTCAGCTAGAAGTGGGAAGTGTTGCGCCGTAGCTTGACCGGGATAGCAGAGAAGAAAACCTTGATTAGGTGGCAGATATATATTTGCAAGGCCATTTTCAAGAAGGATATTTAAAGAGAAACTACATCTTGTGAGACAATCTCGGCCAACCCCGGAAGCGAGCTCAACTTTACAGGTGATGAAATGGAGAAATGCTCGCCATTTCCACTCGAATAAGCTGACGACGAGGGGTACTACTGCCTCATACGCCGTTGAATAAATTCAGTAAATTGTGAGTTCAAATATGTTATTTTTTTCACTTTTAATGTTTTTTTGCAATTTTTATTTTGACAGTACCACATAAGATGTTTTAAGTGCTGATGCATTTTAGTTGATTTTTAAATGCGCCAGAAAATATCACGTTTTGTACACTGTTTATGTGATTCAATGGCCAGTAAGGCGTAGATGTGTTCCTGCATAGTATTTCCCCAGCAATGGTCAGGTGGTGACATCAATTATGGTATTTTGAAGGCCAAGGTGGAAATGCACGGCCCGCCACTGTAACAACTAAGGGTTCATTTGCACTGGGATTGCTTACAAAGCTCCATAACAACAAATGTCAACACAGCAATCGTATTTTTTATTAATCAAAATATCTTAGGCAACAAAAGATTTAACAGGATGAAAACTTCAGGGAAGACCCAGGACATGCTGGCAGAACCCAGATTAGTGGGAGGCATCGGAAATGACATACAGTAGAGTGTACTCCAAAAAGAAGTTCCTTTCATTTGAAAAGCAGAGAGGCACAGTTTCAAATATTGTTACTGGAAGGGCTTGAAATAACACAACATGAATTGCTGAAATCTGGTTTAAACATTTAGAACTTGCACATTCTCACGTGCATTATTTTTCTAGTCGTTATAAGAATTTTTCACAATATGTAAACGTTTGTGAAGTGCTACGTCCCCGTGTATTGTGCAAGGTACATATGCCATTTGGACTAGAACCCTCACCCAAACGATGTAAAACTACAACACATACATACCTAGTTAAAAATCTAAGTTGGCACATGCATTCTACAATAATTTAGTAATTATGTTTTCTAAACCAGGGGTCACCCACACACCAGGTCGCCCGTAAGGACCAGATGAGTAGCTCGCTGGCCTGTTCTAAAAATAGCCCAAATAGCAGCACTTACCAGTGAACTGCCTCTATTTTTTAAATTGTATTTATTTACTAGCAAGCTGGTCTCGCTTTGCTCAACATTTTTAATTCTAAGAGAGACAAAACTCAAATAGAATTTGAAAATCCCAGAAAATATTTTAAAGACTTGGTCTTCACTTGTTTAAATAAATTCAGTAATTTTTTAAATTTGCTTCTTATAACTTTCAGAAAGACAATTTTAGAGAAAAAATACTACCTTAAAAATGATTTTAGGATTTTTAAACACATATACCTTTTTACCTTTTGAATTCCTTTCCCTTCTTTCCTGACAATTTAAATCAATGTTCAAGTAAAATATTTTTTTTATATTGTAAAGAATAATAAATACATTTTAATTGAATTCTCATTTTAGCTTCTGTTTTTTTGCCGAAGAATATTTGTGAAATATTTCTTCAAACTTATTATGATTAAAATTCAAAAAAATTATTCAGGCAAATCTAGAAAATCTGTAGAATCAAATTTAAATCTTTTTTCAAAGTCTTTTGAGTTTCTTTTACATTTTTTGTTCTGGAAAATCTAGAAGAAATTATTTGTTTTTGTTAGAAATATAGCTTGGTCCAATTTGTTATATATTCTAACAAAGTGCAGATTGGATTTTAACCTATTTAAAACTTGTCATCAAAATTCTAAAATTAATCTTAATCAGGAAAAATTACTAATGATGTTGCATAAATTTTTTTTTTTTTTTTTTCAAAAAGATTCGAATTAGCTAGTTTTTCTCTTCATATTTTTGGTTGAATTTTGAATTTTAAAGAGTCGAAATTGAAGATAAACTATGTTTCAAAATTTTATTTAATTTTTTTTCGTGTTTTCTCCTCTTTTAAACCGTCCAAACAAGTGTTTTTTTCATAATTTATTCCCTACACAAAACCTTCCGTAAAAGGAAAAAAAATGTATGACGGAATGACGGACAGAAATACCCATTTTTTATGTATATAGATTTTTTTATTAAAGGTAAATTGAGCAAATTGGCTATTTCTGGCAATTTATTTAAGTGTGTATCAAACTGGTAGCCCTTCGCATTAATCAGTACCCAAGAAGTAGCTCTTGGTTTCAAAAAGGTTGGGAACCCTGGTCTAGACATTCTAATCACATTTTTTTTTTTTTTTTTTTTTTTTAAACTTAGTTTAGTGTTAAGATTTCCACTTCAGTGAAAGAGGGAGAGGTGCATCCAGTTGTATGACTTCATGGCCTGATAGTCAGACACATTTAACATCGAATAACATTGCAAGGTGAAACAATGACACAAAAAAAACAAAAAAACACAATTGTTTTCATGACACCTAAAAGTGATGTTGCAACTTACATCCCCACAGCATGATGCTGCCACCACTATGCTTCACTGTGGGGCTGGTATTGGCCTGGTCATGAGCGATGCCTGGTTTCTGCCAAACATGACACCTGGCATTCACGCCAAAGAGTTCAATATTTGTCTCATTGGACCAGAGAATTTAGTTTCTCATGGTCTGAGAGTCCTTCAGGCGCAAATGGCTTCCGTCTGGCCACTATACCGTGCAGGCCTGATTGGTGGATTGCTGCAGAGATGGTTGTCCTTATGGAAGGATCTCCTCTCTCCACAGAGGAATTCTGTAGCTCCGACAGAGTGACCACCGGGTTCTTGGTTTCCTCCCTGATTAGACTAAGACGGGGGTGTCCAAACTTTTTCCACTGAGGGCCACACACGGAAAAATTTAACCATGCGAGGGCCGTATTGATATTTTTCATTTTCAAACCATAACAAAATATATGGATTCTTTTTTTTTTTTTTACCTTTAGGACTTCCAGGGACCATAGAGGGTCTTTGTCATTGACATGTTAAAAATATTTCAAATTATTATTTTCATTTTTTATGTAATGCTTACAGTAAATCTCTATATCAACTTCAGGTTGATATAAAGCTTCAATAATGCAGGACACCATTGATGTAAATGTATTATTTCTGAGTAATCAGTGGAAAAAAAAATAAAATCCCACTAAATATCTTTGGGGTCCAAAAGGTCCCCCAATCATAAAGTGATACATTTTTATTTGTTTTAAATTCAACACTTAAGTTACGAGATCAACTTCAGATATAGCTGTCGATTTTACGTTTGAACTATTATTTTGTTGGTTTTATGCTCTTTTGTCAAAGAAAACCACACAGTATATGCACATAAAATTGTCCACATAAAACATTAGAAAGTGAAATATTTGAAGTAATTGGAGCCATAAATAGGTCAATAATTCATTATTTAAAGAAAAAAATGTTTTACTTTTTTTTTTTTTTTTTAGTATTGCCAATAAGCAAAATAAAGAAAAGCAAACAGCCTGCATGGCAGCTTTGTGTCAACATTGCAACTTTTCCCCATTAGATTTCTTCTCATTCTACTTTTTTTTGTGTGTATTTATTTTTATTTTTGCAATAGCATTTCCTGAATGTGTGGCGGGCCACTAAACAAATAGCAGTGGGCCGCAAATGGCCCCCGGGCCGCACTTTGGACACCCCTAGACTGAGATGAATGCAGCAATGTAAAGAGACATCCTGAATGAAAACCAATGCTTCCCATCCAATCTGATGGAGTTTTATAAGTGATAGGCGAAGAAGAATGGGCAAAACTGCCCAAACACATGTGTTCCAATCTCTTCACCGTGTCCTGAGTCGCCCCCTTACTGGAATAGGGCATTAACATAACATTTGGAAAAAGTTCAGCGCTGTGAATACTTTCTGGATGCCCATCCATCCATCTGTTTTCTACCGCTTGTCTCTCTCAGGGACGCGGAGGTGCGAGAGCCTATCCCAGCTGCGCTTGGGCGGAAGGCAGTCTACACCCTGGACAAGTCAGCCTCTCGTTGAAGGCCTAACACAAATGTGTAAGTTATTCATGCTTCCTTTGGCACTAGTACACCCCCATACCATCATAGATGCTGGCTTTTGAACTTTGGGGCTATAACAATCCCGATGGTTCTTTTCCCCTTTGTTCCGGAGGACACTATGTCCACAGTTTCCAAAAACAATTTCAAATGTGGACTCGTCAGATCACAGAACACTTTTCCACTTAGCATCAGTCCATCTTAGATGAGCTCGGGCCCAGCAAAGCCGATGGCCTTTCTGGGTGTTGTTGATAAATGGCTTTTGCTTTGCACAGTAGAGTTGTAACTTACACTTACAGATGTAGCGACGAACTGTCGTTACTGACAGGGGTTTTCTGAAGTCTTCCTGAGTGCATGTGGTGATATCCTTTACACGCTGATGTCTTAATTGTTTAGTGAGGGAGTACACCTGTGGATACAGGAAGACTTTCAGGGCAAAATCCAAATGATTGAAAGGTGTCATATTTAGATTTTTTTACATTTAAAACACTTCCTTGTGATCTACATAACATGTGATGGTAGTTCTTTGGTCAAATTTTTGCAAACATCATGTTTTACAGACCGCCTTCAAGCCACTTTCTGACTGTCTCTTCAGGATATGCAGTTTTACGTGCCTCCACTCCCCGTCAGCCGTGTTGTAGTTCTTCGTGCTTCCACAGCAGGTCAACTGACAGATATAAGTTAGAACTATATGCTACTTTGTATTAGAAATGGCAACAAAAACCTACTCCGTGACCTAGTGGTTAGTGTCCGCCCTGAGATAGGTAGGTTGTGAGTTCAAACCCCGGCCGAGTCATACCAAAGACTATAAAAAAATGGGACCCATTGCCTCCCTGCTTGGCACTCGGCATCAAGGGTTGGAATTGGGGGTTAAATCACCATAAATTATTCCCAGGCGCTGCACCACTGATGCCCACTCCTCCCCTCACTTCCCAGGGGGCAGTCAAGGGGATTGGTCAATTGCAGAGGACAAATTTTACCACACCTAGTGTGTGTGTGACAATCATTGGAACTTTAACTTTAACGATAGGGGATGGTCTTTGGGTAAACCTTTACCATATATGGAGATACCTATTGACGTCACCAATGGAAAAAACGACATACTTTGTGCAAATTCCAAACAACTCGTTTAGAATAAGTATGAAGGAAGGCAAGATTGTTTTATAAATATCTTCTCCATGCTTCCGTGTTTAATGTCAAATTTTCGGGACTTATGCAGGTCCCAAATAGATAAAACGGGTACCAATCGGTAAAAGTTGGTTTAGCATAAATGGGAGCCAATAATAGTTTTTGCTTTTAGTTATTGTGCACTAGCCACTTTATATTATTAAAAATACTATGTAGCATTCAATACCACAAATGCATCATCTGATTCACAACAATACTAGCAAATGTAATGATGTAAGCTTAATTAGATTATTTTATTTGAGTTATTTGCTATAAAACAGTTTCAGTTCCATACCTTATTGTCAAAGTATTGGATCGAGATCAGAGGTCAAAAATGTTGATCGGGACATCTAACCATCCATTTTCTACCGCTTGTCCCTTTCGGGGTTGCGCGGGGTGCTGGAGCCTATCTCAGCTGCATTCGGATGGAAGTCGCGGTATACCCTGGACAAGTCGCCATCTCATCGCTGGTCCAACACAGACAACATTCTCACTCATATTAACACAGTTGGGCCAATTTAGTATTGCCAATCAACCTATCTCTAGTGAAAATTATTCCTTCTTCCTTGCTTCAGGCTTAGGCCCCTTCTACACTAAGCTAAGGTTATCCAGGGTAAATCCCACCTAATCTTATCCTTGTCCACACACACAAAGTGGTTTGCCTTCACCTTCATTGTCCATTCGTTTTTGGTGACTTTAAATACTCTGGACGTAGAGTCCGCGACATACATGGCAGACAATACCTGATACAGTCTGCTTTGCCAGTCCAAATGCATTCGCCGTTTTCCGTAGTTAGTGTTCCCTCGACGGCCAGGCAATACGAATCGTACGCTACCTTTTTTATCACATTCACAGGAGCCTGCATTCTCGTTGACTCTCCTTCGACAAATGGACAAAGTTTTTCGTTAAGGAGAACCACAGCTGACCTGGACATTCGAAAGTTCTCTTGCCGTCTGAGAAGTGTTGTATCCCAAATAGCTGCAATCGCGTTCTCTTAAGGTATTCATGTGGGATTTCCACAAGCGTCTGTACAGACGGAGGTAGAAAGACGGGCATGTCTGGATGACTCGCCTCCATATTTCCAGCGGTTACTTCAGAGTTACCAAACCGCTTTATTATGAAGCTGGCTGTGGCACGTTCGGACGTCACTTCCTGTTTGGGGCGCAGTCTTTCTACCGTCACTTCCTCTGCGAACTCAGTTTGGAAACGATCAATGAGTCCATACAAAGCTAAGGGCTGGAGATTCAAGAAATACACGGCACACTTACCCATGTAAAAAATTGTCCGAGGAGGCGAACCTTAAACAATTTAGTGTGGCTGAAACGGGGCTTAGGCTAAATAATTATTCGTTTAAGGCAGGGGTGTCAAACTCATTTTAGCTCAGGGGCTACATAGAAGAAAATCTATTCCCAAGTGGGCCGGACTGGTAAAATCATGTCATAATGTAAAGATAAAGTCAACATCAAATTTTTTCCTTTTGTTTAAAAATAGAACAAGCAAAATATAAAAACACAAAAATCATAATGTGGGTTTTTTACACTTACATGTTGCTGTTCATAGTAGTCTATCTTCATTTGTCGAGAACAAATGATGTGATAATGTTCATCAGTCAAATAAGTTTGAGTCTGGCAGGGTTTTAAAATGTTCACATTGGTGTAAAATCGTAATATATCAGAAGACGTAATAAATGGTAATATCAAAATCAAATTACAGCATGATATTAATGTAATTTACTGATGTAGTAACATCATGTGGTGTATTCTGTAAATATCTAGCATCATCTACAACAGGGGTCACCAACCTTTTTGAAACCAAGAGCTATTCTTGGGCACTGATTAACGCGAAGGGCTACCAGTTTGATACACACTTAAATAAATTGTATTTCTGTCTTTTTTGTAGAGAATAAATGATGAAAAAAACACTTAATTGAACAGTTTAAAAGAGGAAAAAACGCAAAAAAAAAATGAAAATTACATTTTGAAACATGGTTTATCTACAATTTTGACTCTTTAAAGCTCAAAGTTCTACCGAAAACAAGAAGAGAAAAACTAGCTAATTCGGATCTTTTGAAAAAAAATTTAAATAATTTATGGAACATCATTAGTAATTTTTCCTGTTTAAGATTAATTTTAGAATTTTTATGACATGTTTCAAATAGGTTAAAATCCAATCTGCACTTTGTTAGAATATATAACAAATTGGACCATGCAATATTTCTAACAAAGACAAATCCTCATTTCATCTATATTTTCCAGAACAAAAACTTTAAAAGAAATTCAAAAGACTTTGAAATTAGATTTAAATTTGATTCTACAGATTTTCTAGATTTGCCAGAATAATTTTTTTGAATTTTAATCATAATAAGTTTGAAGAAATATTTCACAAATATTCTTCGTCGAAAAAAGAGAAGCTAAAATGAAGAATTAAATTAAAGTTGATTTATTGTTCTTTACAATATTAAAAAAAAAAATTACTTGAACATTGATTTAAATTGTCAGGAAAGAAGAGGAAAGAATTCAAAAGGTAAAAAGGTATATGTGTTTAAAAATCCTAAAATCATTTTTAAGGTTATATTTTTTCTCTAAAATTGTCTTTCTGAAAGTTATAAGAAGCAATGTAAAAAAAATAAATACATTTATTTAAACAAGTGAAGACCAAGTCTTTAAAATATTTTTTTGGATTTTCAAATTCTATTTGAGTTTTGTCACTCTTAGAATTAAAAATGTCGAGCAAAGCGAGACCCGCTTGCTGGTAAATAAATACAATTTAAAAAAATAGAGGCAGCTCACTGGTAAGTACTGCTCTTAGAGCTATTTTTGAAACAGGCCAGCGGGCTACTCATCTGGTTCTTACGGGCTACCTGGTGCCTGCGGGCACTGCGTTGGTGACCCCTGATCTACAGCAAAACCTGTGAATTTGGACTCATTTCATGAATCACACATGAAGTTAGAAGGGGATACATGTTATTTCAGCATACTTATGTGCGCCCAAATAATGTGTCCCCAGTCCTCTATCTTCACCGGGCACATAGCTCCGCCCCCTCTGAAGTCATGCACCCCTGGGCATGGGATACAAATAATTGATATTGCGACATCCAGTGGACACATTTAGAAGAGCAGTTTCTTTCATTCAAAAATTTCAGCTAATTTCTGTACTTACCAAAATCTTCTTTCAGGCTGGATAAAACCTTTTCGTGGGCTTGATCCGGCCCATGGGCCGAATATTTGACACCCTTGGTTTAAGGGGTTATCCGGCTTAGTGTAGACTTAGTCTAATACAGGGGTGCCCATTACGTCGATCGCGAGCTACCAGTCGACCGCGGGGGGTGTGTCAGTCGATCTCCAGCCAGCCTTTTAAAAAAAATAGACCTAAAAATTAGTGATCATCAATCTTCACCAAGACGTCACTTAAATGACATTCACGGTACCGGAGGGTCTTGTGAGATGACGCTGGCTGCTGCAAGATCATTATTATTAAAAATGACCGAGAGGAAGGCGAGAAACACTTTTTATTTCAACAGACTCTCGCGCCGTACCTTCCGTCAAAACTCTAAAGGCCGACTGCACATTTCCTATCTTCACAATAAAAGCCCTGCTTCATGCTGCCTGCGCTAACTAAATACAGAGTCTCGGAAAACTGGCGTGCACAAGCGATCCCTCAGAAAGCTGGCGTGCACATCACTTGTGCACGCCAGCTTTCCGAGACTCTTATTTTGTTAGCGCAGGCAGCATGAAGCAGGGTTTTTATTGTGAAAATAGGAAATGTGCAGTCGGCCTTTAGAGTTTTGACGGAAGGGACGGCGCGAAAGTCTGTTGAAATAAAAAGTGTTTCTCGCCTTCCTCTCTGTCATTTTTTCATAATAATGAACTGGCAGCAGCCAGCATCATCTCACAAGACCCTCGGGTGCCGTGAATGTCAATCAAGCAAGCTACGGAATTTGCCGCCAATGTTTTTCTTGTAAAGTGTATGGAAGCTGGATTAATTAGATGCCAAAAACCAACCACTTTCATGTGGTATTGTACAGAAAGGACAACTTTTTTTTCTCCTCCATTTGAAAATTTGGGCGTTATCATCATTACTGTCTGATTCCAATCAATGCAAGTCATCAGAATCAGGTAATACACCAACTTATATTCTTGTCTTCGTGAAAGAAAGACATCTATATGTGTTACACATGCTTGTATTATCATTAAACACATTTAACTTGTTTACAAAAATGTCTCTTTCATAAATAAATAAATATAAATGATATATAAAGATGAGGTAGATCCCCTCGAGTTGGTCAATTGAAAAGTACCTCGCCTGCAGAAAAAGTGTGGGCACCCCTGGTCTAATACTACTGACATTTTGCACTGGCGGTGGCTATACTGAAATGTTTTTCCCTCCCGTATGAAAACCGGATTGCTTCCCAGTCACCAGCAATCTAACTTTTTGTGAGTACTGTCGAGGACATTTTTCAAGATTATGACCCTTCCCTACCCCCAAAATCCCAATTTATTCGCATACTACATGTTTTTTATTTTCATAGATGACTAATGCCAGAATACTGGTGGGAAAAGCAGTATTGAAGGCAGAGTAAAGACACACTGCTGTGCTAGAGCAGCCGCCAGTGTAGTCCTTTGTTTACATGCAGTGCCTCGTCTCTGCGGAAGGAGGCTTTTTGGTAGTGTGACTCTGACCAGCTGTTTCCCGCCTTGAAAGCCACCCGATCAGCTGCACACACACACACACACACACACACACACACACACACACACATACACACACACACACACACACACACACACACACATTCTTGTATTTGTTACCTTCTTGAGACCGCCGAAAAATACCTACCTCTTTAAGACCACCCTTTCTAGATATATGAATATTTGTATTTACAACATTAATAATATATACAAACTATGCAAATATAACAATGGTAAGCTTTTAGTTTATATATATATATATATATATATATATATATATATATATATTAGGGGTGTGGGAAAAAATCGATACGAATGGAATGGAATACGTTGTGCGTTTCAGAATCGTTTCTCGTTTTGAAACGGAAAAATATCGTTTTTGAATCGAGAGTCGACTCGAATCGAAAAAAATCCATATATTATCGAATCGTGACCCCAAGAACCGATATTGAATCGAATCGTGGGACACCCAAAGATCCGCAGCCCTAATAGGTATGTATGCATGCATAGATATGTATGCAGGAATACATAGATATTAGGGCTGCAAATCTTTGGGTGTCTCACGATTCCATTCAAAATCGATTTTTTTTTTCCATTTCAACACAATTATAAATTCAAAAACGATTTTTTCCCGATTTAAAAGGATTCTCTATTCATTCAATACTTAGGATTTCAGCAGGATCTACCCCAGTCTGCTGACATGCTAGCAGAGTAGTAGATTTTTGTAAAACGGTTTTATAATTGTAAAGGACAATGTTTTATCAACTAATTGCAATAATGTACATTTTTTTTAACAATTAAACGAACCAAAAATAGGACTTATTTTATCTTTGTGAAAACATTGGACACAGTGTGTTGTCAAGCTTATGAGTTGCGATGCAAGTGTAAGCCACTGTGACACAATTGTTCTTTTTTATTTTTATAAATGTCTAATGATAATGTTAATGAGGGATTTTTAATCACTGCTATGCTGAAATTATAACTAATATTGATACTGTTGTTGATAATATTCATTTTTGTTTCACTACTTTTGGTTTGTTCTGTGTCGTGTTTGTGTCTCCTCTCAATTGCTCTGTTTATTGCAGTTCTGAGTGTTGCTGGCTCAGGTTTGGTTTTGGAATCGGATTGCATTGTTATGGTATTGCTGTGTATTGTTTTGTTGGATTGATTAAAAAAAAATATATATATATAAAAAAAAAAAAAGAGAATCGATTCTGAATCGCACAACGTGGAAATTGCGATTCAGATTCGAATCGATTTTTTCCCTACACTCCTAATAGATATGTATGCATACATATAGATATCTATGCATACACACATACGTGTATATATATATATATATATATATATATATATATATATATATATGCATACATACGTCTGCGTATAAGAAATAATTGAAAATATATAGCCACCCCCCCTCGAATTCGGAGGTCTCAAGGTTGGCAAGTACCGTATTTCCTTGAATTGCCGCAGGGCATATAGTATGCGCCTGCCTTGAATTACTGCCGGGTTAAACTTGCTTCCCAAAATAATTTGCGCATGCTTAGTATTACCGCCTGGTCAAACTCGTGACATCATTTTCAAAATGGAGGAGGCTGATTTCAATACCGGTAATTTGAAATCGCATAAAGGGAAGAAAATTAAGAGATATTCAGTAGGATTTAAGGTCCAAGCTTACATCACACTCAAATGTTTACTGCATACCTTTGGTAAGTGCCGTAGTGAGAAGAGGTTTTAAAATAATTAGCGCCCCGGCGGCAATTCAAGGAAATACGGTATGCCAAGAAAGATCACTGTCATCATTTTCAAAATGGAGGAGGCTGATTTCAATACCGGTAATTTGAAATTGCATTAAGAGAAGAAGATTAAGAGCTATTCAGTAGGATTTAATGTCCAATCTTACGTCACACTCAAATGTTTACCGCATACCTTTGTAAGCGCAGGAGTGATTCGAAGTTTTAGATTAAATAGCGGCCCGGCAGCAATTCAAGGAAATACGGTAGTCCAAGAAAGATCACTGTCATCATTTTCAAAATGGAGGAGGCTGATTTCAATACCGGTAATTTGAAATCGCATAAAGAGAAGAAGATTAAGAGCTATTCAGTAGGATTTAATGTCCAAGTTTACATCACACTCAAATGTTTACTGCATGCCTTTGGTAAGTGCCGTAGTGAGAAGAGGTCTTAAAATAATTAGCGCCCCGGCTGCAATTCAAGGAAATACGGTAGTCCAAGAAAGACCACTGTCATCATTTTCAAAATGGAGGAGGCTGATTTCAATACCGGTAATTTGAAATTGCATAAAGGGAAGAAGATTAAGAGCTATTCAGTAGGATTTACGGTCCAAGCTTACATCACACTCAAATGTTTACTGCATACCTTTGGTAAGTGCCGGAGTGAGAAGAGGTTTTAGAATAATTAGCGCATGCTTACTTTTACCGCATGCCTTTGTAAGCGCAGGAGTGATTCGAAGGTTTAAATTAAATAGCGCCCCGGCGGCAATTCAAGGAAATACGGTAGTCCAAGAAAGATCACTGTCATCATTTTCAAAATGGAGGAGGCTGATTTCAATACTGGTAATTTGAAATTGCATAAAGAGAAGAAGATTAAGAGCTATTCAGTAGGATTTAAGGTCCAAGCTTACATCACACTCAAATGTTTACTGCATGCCTTTGGTAAGTGCCGTAGTGAGAAGAGGTTTTAAAATAATTAGCGCCCCGGCTGCAATTCAAGGAAATACGGTAGTCCAAGAAAGACCACTGTCATCATTTTCAAAATGGTGGAGGCTGATTTTAATACCAGTAATTTGAAATCGCATAAAGGGAAGAAGATTAAGAGATATTCAGTAGGATTTAAGGTCCAAGCTTACATCACACTCAAATGTTTACTGCATACCTTTGGTAAGTGCCGGAGTGAGAAGAGGTTTTAGAATAATTAGCGCATGCTTACTTTTACCGCATGCCTTTGTAAGCGCAGGAGTGATTCGAAGTTTTAAATTAAATAGGGCCCCGGCGGCAATTCAAGGAAATACGGTAGTCCAAGAAAGAGCACTGTCATTTTCAAAATGGAGGAGGCTGATTTCAATACCGGTAATTTGAAATCGCATAAAGAGAAGAAGATTAAGAGCTATTCAGTAGGATTTAATGTCCAAGCTTACATCACACTCAAATGTTTACTGCTTGCCTTTGGTAAGTGCCAGAGTGAGAAGAGGTTTTAAAATAATTAGCGCATGCTTACTTTTACCGCATGCCTTTGTAAGCGCAGGAGTGATTCGAAGTTTTGAATTAAATAGCGCCCCGGCGGCAATTCAAGGAAATACGGTAGTCCAAGAAAGATCACTGTCATCATTTTCAAAATGGAGGAGGCTGATTTCAATACCGGTAATTTGAAATTGCATAAAGAGAAGAAGATTAAGAGCTACTCAGTAGGATTTAATGTCCAAGCTTACATCACACTCAAATGTTTACTGCATACCTTTGGTAAGTGCCGTAGTGAGAAGAGGTTTTAAAATAATTAGCGCCCCGGCTGCAATTCAAGGAAATACGGTAGTCCAAGAAAGACCACTGTCATCATTTTCAAAATGGAGGAGGCTGATTTTAATACCAGTAATTTGAAATCGCATAAAGGGAAGAAGATTAAGAGATATTCAGTAGGATTTAAGGTCCAAGCTTACATCACACTCAAATGTTTACTGCATACCTTTGGTAAGTGCCGGAGTGAGAAGAGGTTTTAGAATAATTAGCGCATGCTTACTTTTACCGCATGCCTTTGTAAGCGCAGGAGTGATTCTAAGTTTTAAATTAAATAGCGCCCCGGCGGCAATTCAAGGAAATACGGTAGTCCAAGAAAGATCACTGTCATCATTTTCAAAATGGAGGAGGCTGATTTCAATACTGGTAATTTGAAATTGCATAAAGAGAAGAAGATTAAGAGCTATTCAGTAGGATTTAAGGTCCAAGCTTACATCACACTCAAATGTTTACTGCATGCCTTTGATAAGGGCCAGAGTGAGAAGAGGTTTTAGAATAATTAGCGCATGCTTACTTTTACCGCATGCCTTTGTAAGCACAGGAGTGATTCAAAGTTTTAAATTAAATAGCGCCCTGGCTGCAATTCAAGGAAATACGGTAGTCCAAGAAAGATCACTGTCATCATTTTCAAAATGGAGGAGGCTGATTTCAATACCGGTAATTTGAAATTGCATAAAGAGAAGAAGATTAAGAGCTATTCAGTAGGATTTAAGGTCCAAGCTTACATCACACTCAAATGTTTACTGCATGCCTTTGATAAGTGCCAGAGTGAGAAGAGGTTTTAGAATAATTAGCGCATGCTTACTTTTACCGCATGCCTTTGTAAGCACAGTAGTGAGAAGAGGTTTTTAATTCATTAGCGCCCCGGCGGCAATTCAAGGAAATACGGTATGCTTGTTCACCGGTCTTCACATTTTCCTTGTTGATGTCTCAAGACAGGTAGAAATACAAGAACACACACTTACACACACACACACACACACGCACACACACACACACCATGCAGGGGGAGAAAGCAGAAGGGGCGGGGCTGAGAAGGAGCTGAGGTAGAGCGCCACACACAACGAGGGAACCCCATCAGCTGGAAGTGGAGTAACATTACAACTCTAACTACATTCCTCCTAACCGAAGGAATTATTTTCATTAGCTCACCTTAGGGCGGGGGAGTTTAAAACACCGCATTTGTCATTACTACTTTTTTACATTTCATCATTTTTTTTTTTTTTTTTGGAAGAAAAAGGGGATACCAAAACTGGAGAGTGAGCATGGAATATTTCATGGTGCCCGCTCAGAAGGTGCCCTCTTTGCAACACTTCAGGAAGACGGAGAAAGAAGTGATCGGGGGTCTTTGCAGGTGTGTAAAATCAGCGTTGTTATCAGTCCGCTGGCGTGAAGTCGCACACGCGTGGGGTACCGAGGCGATGTGTTATTGTGAGCACGACCTGTCCGCAGGGGACAAAAAGCAGTACGTAATGTGTCCAATGCTCGCTAGGACGCATTTAAATGTGATATTTGTCACGTTGCGTGGAGAAATATTTGAATTTTGTGGCGAACAAACACAAACCACGTGGGCTCTCGCGCACACGCACTGCGAGCTGCTTCCTCCGCCGTGGAGCGCCTCACTCGCTCTATTTGTCCTCAAATCACCCCAAATACGCCAAGTTTTGGAGGTAAATAAGCCAGCGGTGGATGTTTGTATGTTTCACCGGGGTTCTTGGATGTCGAGCTGGGCTAAATTGTTGCGGGGAAGTGCGGCCATGCTTGTGGCTTCTCTCGCTGTATAACCAACGAGGTGGTCTGGCGTGTCTTTTTCCTGTTATCGACGCCGTTTTTGCGACTTGAAAACATAAATATGTGTGTCGTCGACGCGGGGGGGAGTTGGAAAGCCGTAATTTGGTGTGACTTCTCCGTCAAATCTCGACGCCTCCACTGCGTCTTTTCACCGCTGCCATGCCGCATTTTTGTAATGGCGGGGGACGCTGAAAAAAAAAAAAAAAAAAAAAAAAAGTATGCCCGGAGCACAGTGATGGCGCTGCGAGGGGGTGGGGGCGTTGAAATACGATATGGGCAGCGGGGATGTTTTGATGATTTCTCTCCCACGGAGAGAAGTCTTTAACGAAGCACGAATGCGAAGGTTTTGGCTCAACAAGGGGTATTAATGGTGGCGTTATTAGGAAGGGGGTGTGTATACGTCCGCAGCCCTGCTAGGATAGGGAGGCGGAGGGATCTGAGGTTGCTGCTCAGGCTTTACGTGGGGCATCATGGGAAATTGAGTTCTATATTCTCTAATGGCTAAACCAGAGGTGTCCAAAATGTGGCCACAATCAAAGCATGTGGGGCCATTTTGATATTTTTCAATTTCATAACCATTACAATACATACTTTGTTTCTAATCTTTAGAGTCCTATCCATATAATTCAAATATTGTTTGATAATTATTTTAAATCTAATAATTTTTTGTCCTGTCCAGCTTCTCAGGCACATCATATTGTTGACGTAGATCAGTGGTTCTCAAATAGGGGTACGCGTACCCCTGGGGGTACTTGAAGGTATGCCAAGGGGTCCGTGAGATTTTTTTTAAATATTCTAAAAATAGCAACAATTGAAAAATATATATTTATATTTATTGAGTAATACTTCAACAAAATATGAATATAAGTTCATCAACTGTGAAAAGAAATGCAACAATGCAATGTTCAGTGTTGACAGCTAGATTTTTTGTGGACATGTTCCATAAATATTGATGTTAAAGATTTCTCTTATTGTGAATAAATGTTTAGAATTAAGTTCATGAATCCAGATGGATCTCTTATTTTTCAACAAGTTTTTAGTTCTTTTTATATCTTTTTTTCCAAATAGTTCATGAAAGACCACTACAAATGAGCAATATTTTGCACTGTTATACAATTTAATAAATCAGAAACTGGTGACATAGTGCTGTATTTTACTTCTTTATCTCTTTTTTTCAACCAAAAATGCTTTGCTCTGATTATGGGGTACTTGAATTAAAAAATGTTCACAGGAGTACATCACTGAAAAAGGGTTGAGAACCACTGATGTAGATGTCCACATCGGCTGTACAAATTTACTTTACAAAAGAGAAACATGGGATACTTCTTGTCTTTTTTGTATTTGACTTTATTAAATGGATTTATATTATTTGGTGCAGAAGGGAACATATAGAGGAAAGACAGAGACAAAAACGGTAAACACAATAACAACAAAAGAACAACATCAACAAATGGGATATGTACAAATATGATAGGGGCAGTGGGGATGATTTATTTCTCTCCCACGGAGAGAAGTCTTTAACGAAGCACAATTGCGAAGGTTTTGGCTCAACAAGAGGTATTTAATGGTGGCGTTATTAGGAAGGGGGAAAATAGGGAGCGCAAGACTAGAAATAAAACACTACACACATGAAAACGGAAAACAAGTCCAAATAAGTCAGGGTGTGATGATGTGACAGGTGGTGGCAGTACACCTATTTTGAGACAAGAGCTATATTGATGCATTTTTGGGTATGCGTTAAAGTCATCCAACAATTGCGACGACTTATTACTGTCAACTGGGTTTTGTTTTTTTAATGATTTCTGCTGGTGGTGTGCCTCCGGATTTTTTCAACGCAAAAAATGTGCCTCGGCTCAAAAAAGGTTGAAAAACACTGCTCTAATGTCTAAACCAGAGGTGTCCAAAATGTTGCCACAATCAAAGCACGTGGGACCATTTTGATATTTTTAAATTTTATAACCATTACAATACATACTGTTTTTCTTATCTTTAGAGTCCCATCAATATATTTCAAATATTGTTTAATAATAATTATTTTTAAATATTATTTTTGGTCCTGTCCAGCTTCTCAGGCAAATCATATCGTAGAACAGTGGTTCTCAAATGGGGGTAGGCATACCCGAGGGGCAGTGGTTCTGAACCTGGGTTCGATCAAACCCTAGGGGTTCGGTGAGTCGGGCTCACAGGTTCGGTGGAGGTCAAAACACACCCGACTCATCGTGTAAATAAAAGCTTCTCCCTATCAGCGTATTACAGATACGACAACAGCAGAAGTCAGACTGATTTGCAGGTGTGTAATTTGTTCTCTCCGGGTTGGGGAGGAGACCCTGCCCCAAGTGGAGGAGTTCAAGTACCTAGGAGTCTTGTTCACGAGTGAGGGAAGAGTGGATCGTGAGATCGACAGGCAGATCGGTGCGGCGTCTTCAGTAATGCGGACGTTGTGGTGAAGAAGGAGCTGAGCTCTCAATTTACCGGTCGATCTACGTTCCCATCCTCACCTATGGTCATGAGCTTTGGGTCATGACCGAAAGGTTAAGATCACGGGTACAAGCGGCCGAAATGAGTTTCCTCCGCCGTGTGGCGGGGCTCTCCCTTAGAGATAGGGTGAGAAGCTCTGCCATCCGGGAGGAACTCAAAGTAAAGCCGCTGCTCCTTCACATCGAGAGGAGCCAGATGAGGTGGTTCGGGCATCTGGTCAGGATGCCACCCGAACGCATCCCTAGGGAGGTGTTTAGGGCACGTCCAACCGGTAGGAGGCCACGGGGAAGACCCAGGACACGTTGGGAAGACTATGTCTCCCGGCTGGCCTGGGAACGCCTCGGGATCCCCCGGGAAGAGCTAGACGAAGTGGCTGGGGAGAGGGAAGTCTGGGTTTCCCTGCTTAGGCTGTTGCCCCCGCGACCCGACCTCGCATAAGCGGAAGACGATGAATGGATAATTTGTTCTGAGTTCATGCACTGTTTTGGTTTTGTTGTTTGAACAAGGTGATGTTCATGCACGGTTCGTTTTGTGCACCAGTAAAAAAAACATGGTAACACTTTAGTATGGGGAACACATATTCACCATCAATTAGTTGCTTATTAACATGCAAATTAGTAACACATATACTCTTAACTAGTCATTATTAAGTACTTATTAATGCCTTATTCGGCATAGCCTTATTATAACCCTAACCCGAACCCTAACCAAATAACTCTAAATTAAGTCTTTGTTACTCAGAATATGTTTCCCGAGTGTCCAAAAAACTCTTAAGTTTTTGTTATTTAGAATATGTTCCCCATACTAAAGTGTTACCAAAAACATATAACTTTGTCTTGAATTTGAAAAAAAAAAAAGGAGGGTTCAGTGAATGCGCATATGAAACTGGTGGGGTTCGGTACCTCCAACAAGGTTAAAAACCACTGCCCTGGGGGTACTTGAAGGTATGCCAAGGGGTATGTGAGCTTTTTTAAAAATATTCTAAAAATAGCAACATTCGAAAAATCCTTTATAAATATATTTATTGAATAATACTTCAACAAAATATGAATAAGTTCATAAACCGTGGAAAAAAATGCAACAATGCAATATTCAGTGTTGACAGCTAGATTTTTTGTGGACATGTTCCATAAATATTGATGTTAAAGATTTATTTTTTTGTGAAGAAATGTTTAGAATTAAGTTCATGAATCCAAATGGATCTCTGTTACAATCCCCAAATAGAGCACTTTTAAGTTGATGAGTACTTCTATGTGTAGACATCTTTATTTATAATTGAATCACCTGTTTATTTGATTTTTGATCTTTTTTTCCAAATAGTTCAAGAAAGACCACTAACAAAAGAGTAATATTTTGCACTGTTGTACAATTTAACAAAACAAAATCTGATGACATAGTGCTGTAATTTACTTCTTTATCTCTTTTTATCAACCAAAAAGGCTTTGCTCTGATTAGGGGGTACTTGAATTTAAAAATGTTCACAGGAGTACATCACTGAAAAAGGGTTGAGAACCACTGATGTAGATGTCCACATCGGCTGTACAAATTTACTTTACAAAAGAGAAGCGTGGGATACTTCTTTTGTCTTATTTGTATTTGACTTTATTAAATGGATTCATATTATTTGGTGCAGAAGGGAATACAAAGAGGAAAGACAGAGACAAAAACAGCAAACACAACAACAATGGAACAACATCAGCAAGTAGGATATGTACAAATATGATATGGGCAGCGGGGATGTTTTGATTATTTCTTTCCCACAGAGAGAAGTCTAACAAGCACAAATGCACATATTTGGGCTCAACAAGGGGTATTCAATGGTGGCGCTATTAGGAAGGGGGTGTGTTCGCAGCCCTGCTTGGACAGGGAGGCGGAGGGATCTGGTGTTGCTGCTCAGGCTTTACGTGGGGCATCATGGGAAATGGAGTTCTACTTTCTCTCATGGCTAAAGCAGAGGTGTCCAAAATGTTGCCACAGAGGGCCGCACACAAAAAAAAAATCAAAGCCTTTGGGGCCATTTTGATATTTTTACATTTTAAGACCACTGTGATACATATATTTTTTTGATATTTAGAGTTCCATCAATATAAGTCAAATATTGTCTAATGATATTTTTAAAATATTATTTTCAACAGTCAAATCTATAGCTCAATTTCAGATCTGTCTGTTGCAGTTCACTTTTTATGTTTTATGCCCCTTTTTGTTGAAGATATTTTCCTGCAAATTTTTCAAAAGTGGAATATTTTAGGTAAAGTAATTGAAGCCTTTAATAGGTCAATAATTCATAACAATATTGATTTTGCTTCATTATTATTTTTTGGCCATGACAGTTTTAAGGAATCTGAGGTCCCACTCATAAAAGTGTTAAAAATAAGTCATACATGATTACTTTTTTTTTTTTTTTACTTTTAACCCTTAAACCTCAGGATCAACTTTAGATCAATCCGTCATTTGTGAGTTTTTATTATTTTTTGTGTTAGTTTTTTTGGCCCTTTGTCATAGAAAACTTAGTTTTTCTATGGCAGTCATGCAAAATAGGCAATAATTTTCCCAAAAATGATTTCACGGTGGTATATTTGATGTGAAGTAATTGAAGCCTTGAATCGGTCAATAATTCATTACACCATTTATTTTGATTATAAAAAAAAATGTCTGACAGTTAAAGAAAAAACAGCCAGCACAGCAGCTATGAGTTATTAGTCAACAATGCTACTTTTTATTGTTACATTTCACCTGTATGCTATTTTATTCCCCTTTTTAAAAAAAATATATATATATATATATATATATATATATATATATATATATGATTTTTTTAAATGGTATTTTTAGAGTCTGCCACGGCCCGTTAAAATGTGAGCTGCGGGACGCACTTTGGAAACTCCTAATCTAAACACTCTTTTAATTGAGAATGATAACAATGTTCAAAATATCCCATAACATCCCGTGAAGGAACCCAATGAATATCGTATTGATATTCAACAAATACCATGACATTATTGCATCAAATTGTTTAAATTTCTGAGAGTGTTTAAAAAAATACACAATCATGGTCACTTTATTAGGTACATCTGCACAATCTAAAGTACAAAAGTTGTATCAAAATATGAAAAAGGGGTTAATATGGTGATTCTAATTCCAATAAACATGCAATATTTCTCAAGGATACAATTAAAAATGTATTTAAAATATTTACCTTTTCCACTCCTTTTGGAGCAAAACACTAACATGGATTATTTACATATTTGTAGTAGTAGTTTACTTCAAGTATCTTTAGAAAAAGCAAAGAAAGTTGAAGTAAAGTCCAGATGTGGAAAAATATTTAATTATTAAAACACATAAGAAGGATAAAATACATAATGATTAGATTTTTCATATCTAAAAACAAATGAATTACCTCACTTTCTTGTCATCATAATAAAATGATGAATTTACTGGTCTTATTTTTGTATGGTATTGATCATCTTTATCTCATGTACTAAATAATTTTATAGCAGTTTATTTTTGAACACAACCAAACCAAAAATACTCTCCAGCTATATCATTCAAACAAGAAAGTGTCTTCAATACATCAAACATGCAATACCTAACAATGAACACAGCTACAGTTGTGTGCGCCCTAAAATCTTTCCCTAATTACAATAATATTTGATATGTATTTAACCCTCAAATTTACTTCATATTTGGACATTTGAATGCTTTTGTTGGATGTGCACTAACTTATGTCACGTGTTTGCACGATTGTTTGCACTGATGTGGCTGAGGCACTACAGATAAGAGCCCGGCCAGAGAGGCTCACTGGAATCCTGGGCTTGATGCAGAGGAAATGTACTGAGAATGTCGCCTCACCCTCTTCAACAGCATAGGGATGACAGTCGCCAAAATCGGGTGACCTAATAACTCAACTGGCATCAGATTTTCACCTTGTTCATTTGCTTGGGTAGTTTTGTTATAGTGTTCAATGTCGTGAAACTGTGCAAGCAGTAAATGTCGTATAGCCACTTTGTGTTAAATTCAGCTTTACAGATGCCCTTCCTGTTATAGTATAGGGATGAGGGATTGATTAGGGCAGTGGTTCTCAACCTTTTTTTAGTGATGTACCCCCTGAGAATTTCTTTTTTAATTCAAGTACCCCCTAATCAGAGCAAAGCATTTTTGGTTGAAAAAAAGAGATGAAGTAGTAAAATGCAGCACTATGTCATCAGTTTCTGATTTATTAAATTGTATAACAGTGCAAAATATCGCTCATTTGTAGTGGTCTTTCTTGAACTATTTGGAAAAAAATATATATAAAAATAACTAAAATCTTGTTGAAAAATAAACAAGTAATTCAATTATGAATAAAGATTTCTACACATAGAGGTAATCATCAACTTAAAGTGCCCTCTTTGGGGATTGTAATAGAGATCCATCTGGATTCATGAACTTAATTCTAAATATTTGTTCACAAAAAAAGAAATCTTTAATGTAAATATTTATGGAACATGTCCATAAAAAATCCAGCTGTCAACACTGAATATTGCTTTGTTGTATTTTTTTTCAAAGTTTATGAACTTACATTCGTATCTTGTTGAAGTATTATCTAATAAATATATTTATAAAGGATTTTTTAATTGTTGCTATTTTAGAATAAAAAAAAAAAATTCACGTACCCCTTGGCATAACTTCAAGTACCCCCAGGGGTACGCGTACCCCCATTTGAGAACCACTGGATTAGGGCATGATATCTGTTTCAGCGAACTGTTTGAGAAAGTCATAAAAGTACTTGAATTTGTCCTAGGAGCTGCGTTCAGTACTATAAATAACATTATAGAATTAAAAAATTGTGTTTTAATATTTTTTTTCCCTAATTTTAGGGATGAGATCTTGTAAATGAAGCAGTTTTTCTCTGATGAATGTTTTTTTTCTCCCATAGTCTGGCCAACATTCCTCTAACCCCAGAAACAGCCCGCGACCAAGAGAGGCGGATTCGCAGAGAGATCGCCAACAGCAACGAGCGTCGGCGCATGCAGAGCATCAACGCCGGTTTTCAGTCGCTCAAAACGCTCATCCCGCACAGTGATGGGGAGAAGCTCAGCAAGGTGGGGATAACTTAAACTTATGATGCTTTTTTCCTACATTTAAAACACTTATTTGTGGTCTACAATAGGGCTGGGCGATTTAATACCGCAATATTTTTAGGCCATATCGCGATATACGATATATTTCTCAGTATTTTGCCTCAGCCTTGAATGAACACTGCGTGAGAATGTCTACTCGAATATTACGATATAGTCATTTTCTATACCGCACAGAGACAAACCCGCGATATATATCGTATATCGATGTATCGCCCAGCCCTAGTCTACAATACATAACATGTAATGGTGGTTCTTGGGTAAAAAATTTGCATGGATTGTTTTATAGACAGTCTTTAAGCCGCTCCTCAGGATGCGCCGTTTTATGGGTGGTCTTATTGACGTGCCTCCACTTCGACAGACACGTTGTAGTTTTTAGCTTTTCCATATTGAGTCTCCTGGCAGATATACGATGGGTTACAATCAGGCAACCTTGCACAAAGATCTTGGGTTACATTTATACCATATATGTAGATATCTGGAGACATCACAGTTCAAACAGGTTTTATATTGTTATATATAATATATCAGTATATATCATATACTGTATGTGTAATACGTAAATATTACATATTTTATATTTCTACTACGGTACATTTTTTAGTCTACTTTATACCTGCATTATCTTTTCCGTCCTTACACTTTCCATCCTTTGTGACTGAGCTACTGTGTGGAACAATCTCCCTTGTGGATCAATAAAATTTGTCTAAGTCTAAACAACGTAACTTGACAGCAAATTCCAAATGTCTCATTTGCAGGATGTATGAATGAAGGCAATATTATTTTATAAATATCTCAGCAATACTTCCATGGTTTTGATCTCAAATTTGAGGGATTTATGGGGATCCCAAATACAAAAAAGAAAGTACCATCAGAGAAGAAATGTTGGTTTTGCACAATAGGTCCCCTTTAAGCAGTTTTCCACACAGATAGGCAATCTATTTGTGGCTTTGGAGGTGCGGTCGGGGGCAGTGTCCAATATGACATAATTAAATGATTTGCGCAATTGTCTATGATCCATGAATTTTAAAAAAAGGGCTAAAAATATTTAAACATTTATTTTAAGCCAAATTTGTGGTGTTAGTATAAACAGATGTTTTTCTTGTTACAGTATATCATTTTGCTGTATTTTTCAATTGTTGCTCTTTATTTTATTATACATTGCACTTTCTACACTTTTGGTTTATTACCATAACTCATTCTGACCTCCCTGACTGTTGGAATTTAGTTTGATAGGTACATAGCCTTTTTTATATCAGGGATGAAAAATTCCCCAACTTGAGGTTGTTTACTGATCGTCGCTCCTCTGAAGTTACTGTTAAACACACAAAGGGAGGCACATTAATATACACGTTAAGTGCACATGAGTGTAGGAATCTTACCAAATCGACAATACAGCTTATTATCAATTAAAAAAAAAAATAATTCAACCACCATACAGGAAAAAGGTTGGCAGTAGCTTAATGCTGGCATGAGTTCATTGACGGGCTAACGAAATTTAGCATTGCGATCGTTTTAAACTTGCACAAATGTTTAACAAATGGGAAGTGAACGGAAATTTGTTTACATTAAAGAGCAAATGCGTTTCTACTTCCAGGTATACATTCACCAAACTCTGTTGAAATGAATATTGACCACTTAAAAAAAGTGTTCACCTTCAGTAGGCCCTAAGTAAATGAATACATGGGAAACACTGTTGTAATATATTTTTTCCCCTCATCTGGATCAGTGGCACCAATTTTCGCTTTTTTGCTCCTCTCAGGCCGCCATCTTGCAACAAACAGCGGACTACATTTTCGCTTTGGAGCAGGAGAAGACACGGTTACTGCAGCAGAACAATCAACTCAAGCGAATCATACAAGTAAAGCCTGACAGAAACGGCAAAACGTAGCAATGTTCTTCTTCGAGCTGATGACTATTGCTTGTTTACAGGAGCTAAGTGGCTCCTCCCCAAAACGGAGGCGCGTGGAAGAGAAGGACGAAGGCATCGGCTCGCCTGACATCCTAGAGGAGGAGAAAACGGACGAACTGAGGAGGGAGATGGTCGAGCTGAGGCAGCAGCTGGAGAAAGAGCGCTCCACTAGGTTGATGCTGGAAGACCAGGTGACACATGCATTCTGTAGAATCACATTACAGTCACAGTGCTCGTTGTTGAGCGGCTTGTGATTGCCAGATGCACTCCATCGACGCTCACTTGTACCCGGAAAAACTGAAGTCTCTCGCCCAGGAGGTCCAGGAACAGCAACATAAGCAGCTGGAAAGGGACCTCACACCTGTTCACAGCCCACAGGTACACACACACACACATGCAGACTCTGCTGTCGCCAGCTTGCATCATCTTAACGGGAGCCAATAGTTGGATTCAAAATTCTGTTAGAAAGCAAGCATTAACATCAACAAAATAATTGCTTCACTAGAAGAAAGCTTAAACACAGACCTAAATAACAAAAACAAGTAAGATGCGGGGTGGCCAGAAGGGAGTTTGTGCACAATAGATTGCCTCATATTCTCATATATTAGGAGTGCTACTGCAATCAAGTCCAGATGTGCTTTCAATTTGCATACTTTATTTGCTTCCTCTAAACATTAGCTTGTACAGATTTTCTTCGAGCATGTTCAGTTTGACTTCGAGCTTTTCCAAGACTTTCATATGAGCAGGTTTCATCAGTTAATGCTTATAGGTTTAGATTGATCATATCTAGTCTGACCGGGGCCAGTTTAGAAGTATTCAAACATAAATAGACTTAGATTGGTCAGATCATGTCCGACTTGGACTAGATTTTAGATATGACCAATTTAAGTCTACTTAAATTAGTCAGATCAATTCTCAGTTGGACTAGATCCGGTCGGACGAGCTCTTATTCCTACCGGTCGGACTAGATCTGACCAATCTAAGTCTACTTAGATTAATCGGATCTAGTCCCAGTTGGTCAGATGTAGTCCAACCAATCTAAATCTAATCTTGGATTAGATCTAGATCTTAAGTTAGATCCGATGTAGATTGGTCAGATCTAGTCTAACTTAAATCTAATGTGATTTTGGATTAGATTAAAGAAACGAAGGCTCCCAGTTAGACTGTGCAGATCTAGTGTGACCGGGACCAATCCAAATCAGCATGAACTGATGAAGCCTGCTCAGATGAGAGGCCAGACTGAACAGTCCGGTTGTGATTCATAGAATGCCCTGAGAGTATAATGACCTGGATGAATGAGAGCATCCATAGATCTTGTACAGGTTAGGTATGCCGAATATTGTTTGAATTTTTTTCTTTTACATAATAAATATTTGATTAATTATTATTTTCCTTGTATTTATTTCTTTACTTTCCAGGTCTACTTTATAGAATACAGAAATGGAATGTAATAAAACGGGCTTCCAATTCAAGCGATGCATCAAATAAATCTGCTTTTACAAAGATAACAATGAGCAGTTTTGACTGACATTGTCAGAGAGGTATTTTTATTTAATTTTAGTTTATTGTTGTGATGTCGTGCAGTATTTCTTAACCATAGCGCGGGCAAAGCCCCTTAAAGGGCCGTCAAAAATATGTTTCCGAGCTGTGGTCCGTATGAGCTGCAGCGGTACTCTGTTATAATGCACTTTTCCATCACTAGTGGCAGTAATAAAATATCAAAGTCTGGAGCTAAAGTCATAGAGGAGTTTCTTAAACACAAAAAATATGACTAAAGTGGTGAAACCGTATTTTCATTTGCACTGTTTTGCAGTTTTGCTGACAGTTTATGATAAATATACGGTATAGCTCGGTTGGTAGAGCGGCCGTGTCATCAACTAGAGGGTTTCAGGTTCAATTCCCGCTTCCGCCATCCTAGTCACTGCCATTGTGTCCTTGGGCAAGACACTTTACCCACCTGCTCCCAGTGCCACCCACACTGGTTTAAATGTAATTTAGATATTGGGTTTCACTATGTAAAGTGCTTTGAGTCACTAGAGAAAGGCGCTATATAAAAAGATAATTCACTTCACTTCACTTATCATTAAGTTAGTTTATTTTTTTAGCACTGCGTATTTGTATACTTACATTTATTTTCATCAGTCTTTCTGAGAACCTTCTTATGCAGTATATTTGATTATTTATTTTTGCAATCCGTCTGACCTAAGCATGGATAATAATCTTTATGATTAACACATGCAACGTTTATCCTGTTCAGCTATAAATAGGTTAGATATACATATATATTGAATATGATTAAAATCAAGAGTAAGATTACTAATTCGGTGTAAATATTTGAATGAGTTCCGGGCCCCTCCGGTAGTGGAAAATATGGCCCCAAGGTCAAAAAGGTTAAGAACTCCTGGTGTAGTGGTTGTTAATAATATTCCCATTTGATGCCGCTAAATCAAGTAACAATAATATAAGTGGCTGTAATGTGTACAAATAATCCATCAATATAATCATGTAGGTATTGATCAGTTGCCTCTCATTAATATAACACATATATATATATATGTATATATATATATATATATATAGTGCAACTTTAACAGTGGTCCTACCTTCCAGGTGTTTGCCCCGGCGACCCCTCCCGCCCCCACACACCACCCCACTGTCATCGTCCCCGCGCCTGCCCAACCTCAGCAGCCCCATCACGTCACCGTGGTAACCATGGGCCCGGCGTCTGTCATCAACACGGTCTCCACATCCCGACAGAACCTGGACACCATTGTTCAAGTAAGACGGCATCACCACGCAAAGTTAAGTTTGGGGGGAAAATAAGCACTTTAAACTTAAAGTTTAAACAAATGTTGTGTTTAAAAAGGGTACCAGTGATGGCAAAGAGGACAAGTGTGATTATAATCATAAAACAAGACATGGAAATTGTATAATTTGAGTAAATATGAGGTACATATATACAAATTCATTTAATAAGCTCAGAATGACAACTTTTTTTGTATACATTTATAACTCAGACAACTTATTTCTTAATAAATAGCACTCTTAGCATAGCATTCTTAAGTAAATTGCATTTATCTTGAAGTATAATGGCTCACGACTAGTATGCAAATGACACGAGCATCAAATACTCCCACTATTAAACAAAAGATAAAAATTTTACCACTTGCAGAAGTAAATATATTAATTTTTATATGTTTTGTACAATAAAAATATAGTTATATATTTAAAAAAATTAAAAAGCCTGACAATGGGAAAAAAACCAGGGTAAGCTGATGTTTTTGTTTTTTGGCCTAAATAGTCTTCTGAGGTGAATAGCTAATGTTGTATTTCTGTGAGTAGGGGGCAGAAATTATACGTGTATACTTCTTCATGCTCTTTTTCATTCTTTAATTATTTTAATGTTTTATCAATTATTAAGTGAATTAAATTTAAATGGAACGATGCTAAAGCCATATGCTAAACTAAACAAGACATCTTAGCTTTAGTGTTATAAATGACAAAGTGAATTATATATCTAATAATATATCTTCACTTTTTCCACATTTTGTTATGTTACAGCCCCATTCCAAAATGGAATAGTTTCATTGTTGCCCTCAAAATTCTACAGAAAATACCCCATAATGACAATTTCCAATTTTTTTAAAAAATATGTCAGAAATAAAAATGTAAAAAAATCACATGTACATAATTATTCATAGCATTTGCTCAATACTTTTGTTGATGCACTTTTGGCAGCAATAACAGCCTCAAGTCGTTTTGAATATGCTGCCACACCTATCTTTTGGGAGTTTAGCCCATTCCTTTTTGCTGCACCTCTCAAGCTCCATCAGGTTGAATGGGAAGCATTGTTTTTTATCCAAGATGTCCCTGTACATTGCTGCATTCATCTTTCCCTCTATTCTTACGAGTCGCCCAGTTCCTGTCGCTGAAAAACACCCCACAGCATGATGCTGCCACCATGTTTCACTGTAGGGATAGTATTGGCCTGTTTTTTTTTTTTTTTTCTCTCCAACCATGACACCTTGCATTCAGGCCAAAAAGTTAAGTTTTTGTTTCATCAGACCAGAGACTTTAGGTACTTATGGTCTTAGAGTCTCACAGGTGCATTTTGCCAAACTTTTTCCCAAGAAATTACATCCGTCCAGCCACTTTTTTGGTGGATTTCTGCAGAAATTGTTGTCCTTTTGGAAGGTTCTCCTCTCTCCAAATCTGTTACTCTGACTGAGTGACCATCAGATTCTTGGTCACATCCCTGACTAGACTAAGATGAATGCAGCAATGTACAGAGACATCCTGGATGAAAACCGCTTCCCATCCAACCTGCTGGGACTTGAGAAGTGCTGCAAAGAGAAATGAGCGAAACTGCCCTAAGAAATGTGTGCCAAACTTGTGGCATCGTATTCAAAAAGAGGATGCTGTCATTCTGCTAAAGGTGCATCATTAAAGTGAAGTGAATTATATTTATATAGCTCTTTTCTTGAGTGACTCAAAGCGCTTTTACATAATGAAACCCAATATCTAAGTTACATTTAAAACAGTGTGGGTGTCACTGGGAGCAGGTGGGTAAAGTGTCTTGCCCAAGAACACAAAAGCAGTGACTAGGATGGCAGAAGCGGGGATCGAACCTGGAACCCTCAAGTTGCTGGCACGGCCACTCTACCAACCGAGCTATAACGCCCAGTATTGAGCAAAGGCTTTGAAAACGTATGTACATATATTTTTTTATATTTTTATTTTTAACAAATTTACAAAAATAAAATACTTTTCACATTTTCATGGGGTATTGTCCTACAAAATTTTGGGGACAAAAATACATGTATTACATTTTTTAATAAGGCTGTCACATAACAAAACGTGGAAAAATTTAAGTGTTGCGACTACTTTTCGCAATTTTTTTTACCTCTATTATAGCGTACTCTTGTATGACAGTTACACGCAATGGTACACCCACGCACCAGAGGGCGTCCATGGCAACTCGCCTCATGTCTTCACTCTCTCGTGTCTCCGAAGGCGATCCAGCACATCGAGGGCACCCATGGGAAAAGTTGCGAGGAGGAGCAGCGGCGGGCGGTCATCGTGTCCTCGGGACGCGCCCTCTCTGACAACGACGAGCTTGACGACTCCTCGCTGCCATGAGTCCGCACACCCGCCTACATGCATAAGACAAGAGACTTTTAAAATAGGGCTGGTAGACACGTTGAAGCACTCGTACGTACAGTACATTCGTACGAACAAGTACAGTATAGTACCGTGATAGGCAGCCACCACTTAATCCATGCCGCTTATCTACATACACATATTTAACTTGTAGATGGGTTACTAGAGCAGCTAAAAGACTGATCGTATAAATACTCTCATGCTGGGTGTTACTCGTCAAGCTGTACATCTTGTTTCCCACTAGAGGGCGTGCTCGAGCAAAATGAGGACCCGAGAGTGACCACACTTTTTTTTTTTTTTAAACACTGTGAGCCATCTTCTACGCTTCTCTCTCTTGTACAGGGGAGAACGCACTTAACCAGTTTTATCTTCTGTTTGTGTGTCACCATTATTGCTGGGCTGGGTTCCCAGTACACTCCTCCATCCCCGACATAAAGGCTTGTTAATTAAGCTTATCAGTGGGCACTTTGGAGTGTTGCTATGTGCTTCTGTCCCCCCCGTCCTCTCTTTTAGCATTTAGCTTAGCAGTGCAGCTGAGACTCTGGAAGTCTGGAGCAGCACCAAACTTAATGCCTCCCATGGGAAGGCACACTTAAATGTTTCCGCCATTATTAGGCACACAAAACTCACACACACACACACACACAATCGCGTTTGATCAATCATAACCCCCCAACTCCATTGCTAGTTTTCCTTAAAGCTTTGTGCTATGTACTTTTTCTTAATTACACATTCCTGCAACGATCATACTTATAATTTTGATGTTAATTGTCTAAAATGTAGAAATGTGTCATAAATGCAAGTACAGTGGAACCAACAAAGTCCAACGCTACAAAGGTTGTAGAATTTTCCTGGAAACTGTCACAGTTTATCTTTTCTTGTACTATTTTTTTTTTTCTTCTCGTAAGCAACTCGTTGAAATCTTAAATGTATCCTACTAAAATTACAGTTATTTGTAAAGAGGATAAGTTCGGAGAACCCCGATAAAAAGCCAAATCCTGCAACGAATAGCCTAAAAAAATTATTAATTGGATGGACAGCACAATTCAGTTTTATGGTAATCGACTGCAACGGTTCACACCATTTTTTTCACCAAGTACCACCTCGGAAAAAAACGTGGCTCTCTAAGTACAATATTTAATTAAGTAATTCTTTGGTAGATTACTAGATCAGGGGTCTGCAACCTTTACTATCAAAAGAGACATTTTGTCACCTCTTTCACTAAAGAAAAATAATATAGAGCCGCAAAACTTAACGCAGCTTATGAACATTTAATCTTTTTTATTTTACAGGAAAAGCAATCAGTCCACAGTAAATTAAACTTGTTTCCTTTTCTTCTTTTATTTTGGTAAGTATTTATAGTTGGATATCTATGGATGTTCTTATTAATCCAGGTCATTGTATTCTCAGGGCATTTAATCGACCGCAACTGGACTGTTTTGTTTCAACAGTTGTTTGGTTTACTTTTTTCCTCACTACGATTAAGCTGAACCATCCTTGCTCAGTCACACAGAGTTTAAATATTTGGGGTTTTGGCACCAACCGCTAGACCAGGCCTGGACCATTATTTTGACTCGGGGGGGCCACATTAAGAGAAAAAAATGTATCTATTTTTATGAACACTAATACAAAACCTTACAATAATGACTGACTGAATGCTAAAAACGTTTTGACAGACCGCCTTAAAAAACGTAATGGAATTTTAAATTGTTCTATGAACGATAAAACACTGAATACTGACAAAATATGAATGCAACACCGCCCCTTTCGATTGACATATTTTACAATCAAGTGAAACTTAACAAAAATGCAACAGTGAAATATGAACGCGGAGGGTACAAAATAAACCCACCTTACAATCTGATAGCTGATATTTACTGAATTTTCCCCAGGGATCAATAAAATACTTTCTATTCTATACATCACTAAGCTTTAGAACTTTGTTGTGAAAATCTCTTTCCGCGTCTGTGGAAACACTCCCCACCCACACCGCTTGGTGCCTCGTCTGAGCTGCTGTGACGTAGATGACCATAGCAACTAATTAGATGACCATAGTAACTAATTAGATGACTATAGTAACTGGTAAATCATCTATAAACGCAGATTGCAACCATTGAAATACTTTGTATAGTTGAAGACTTACGGTCATTAGAAAACATGACTGCACATCATAATGGCAGCTACACTTACATCTTAAAGATCTAAAAAATGTATTTGGGAATGTCCGGCGGGCCTTAATTTGTCCAGGTCTGCGCTTGACTGTATCTGACCAATCTAAGTCTATGAGCATGAACTAAGTAAAGCCTACTTGGATGAGAGGCGAAACGTCTTCTAAGACAAACCAACCAGTCCAGTTGCGATCGATTGAATGCCCTGAGATTATTTATGGTTAGGTTACCCAAGGTGTTGCACACTCGAGAACACAATGAGTTCCAGTCTTTTTTACTTGCCTTCCTTGCGCCCCAGGACTCAGCCTGTGTGTATTTTACGGCCTTACAGACAGTCGAAAATTCTAGAGCTTTTTTTTGTTTTAAAAATGCTTACTTTTCTTACCCCAGGATTAAAAATATTCAAGGTAGCCACAACAAGGCCCGCCGGTTGCAGACACCTGCACTCGATGGAGCCCGCGTACCACTGCTTTACTAGATTGCAGAAATTCTTGTTACATTT
Organism: Nerophis ophidion; assembly: GCF_033978795.1. Lineage (NCBI taxonomy): Eukaryota > Metazoa > Chordata > Actinopteri > Syngnathiformes > Syngnathidae > Nerophis > Nerophis ophidion. The sequence continues at coordinate 11,625,560 of NC_084633.1, read as the reverse complement.
TGAAAACACGTTTTGCATAAAAGTACCTCTTCAACTTGTCAAATTACGACTTTTTTCATGAACTGTACTCAAAACTCGACATTGAATAATACAATTGTTTTTTAATTGTGAATGACAAGTTAATTCCAATGACACTATTTAGAAAATTAAAATGTAATTATCTTACAGTTACAATTAATTTTTCCCAATAAAATTGCAATTCTATTCTCGTGAATTACAACTTTGTTTTACATTCTTGTACAGTTCCTTATTTTTTAGTGTACAGTTACAAAAATTACAACTTTTCTATGTTCTCGTGACGTCACTTATTACTCGTAAAATTGCAGTTGAATTCCAATACAATTACTATTATTACCAATTTTTCTGACGAAATTACACATGCAAAATGTGAGTTTCCTTTTAATTCGACTTTTATCATGAAATACATATCCATTGCAAAACACGGGTTTGTTTTTGTAAAGTACAACTTCATTGCCTAATGTTTAAACCTTTATGATATTAATTCTGAAACTCTGTTCAGAATTTTTGGGGGATAAAATGACATTTTTAAGACTCTTCAATTAAAAGTTTTACTTCTTGCTGTAAATGGAAAGTTTATCCTCGTAAATTTACAATAATGACTTTTCTCATAAATACCTAATCTTTATTCACTCAATACACTATAGCGAAGATCTAAGTAAAATTACATTTTAAATTGGTCTTATTTTGACTTCTTTTCAAATATTATGGATGGAAAATTAAACATTTAATAACTGACCATTTTTGTCTTTAACCTTCGTCTTGTGTTAAGGTCGGCACCGACCCGTTTTAGTTTTTAAATGCATAAAAACACCACATTTATTTTTTTGCATCAAAGCTTTTTGACTTTGTCAGGAACCTCTTCGTCGACAAAATAAAACATTTAAATTTTTTTCACTAAATAATAAAATGCTCTGGTAGAAATTATGCCCTTGGTGTTGTTGGGGTCGGTTTCGACCCAGTTATAAAAATAAGATGATAAAGCAATGATAAGAGCCAAAACTGAACACACTGACAGCCAGCTCCTCTCCCAATCATGTGAGCTTTAGTGGATTCTCATTTTACCTTGTTATCCTATACAAAAACAAACAAAAGACGGACACTAAAAGTGTCACTTTTTGCCACTCTGATTTTGTTTTTTTATTAGTTTTGGAACTAGTAATTTATTTCTCTTGGTTTCATTTGCTTGATTGGTTGTTTGTTTGATGTTGGATTTCTGTTGCTGCAAAAAATACTTTTTAGCCTTTTTCTTGAAGTAAATATAAATAGTTCGAAATTGACCCGTAACACCATAGATGTTACTGTAGTTAAAATTCTTAAAATGAAAAAATGAATAAAACACATTTATTTAAGAGATGTGTTCTAATACCCCTTAGTAATAGTTAGGTAACACAACATTTTTTTTATTTATATGATTCTCTTGAGGTTCGTTTTACCATTTTTAAAAATTGAAATCGAGGGGTATACTGACAAAAAAAAGGCCCAATTGCCCAAACCAAAAATATTAAAACCAATATTTTCAAGGATAAGGAAGCCTAACAAGGTAACCAAGAGATGAGAAACAAATTGGATGATAGATAATTGTTTTTAGTGTATTTTACAGCTGATTTAAGACATGGGTCAAAACCGACCCGTTAACATAAGAGATGGTGACAGAAAGCTAACACAAGAGGAAGGTTAAAAAGTTGTAACTTTTGTTGACAATGTTATTTTCCCACAAATCAAGGGTATTTTCAACACCCATCAGGCACAAGACATTGATACAACGTTGATTATACGTACATGTCCTTTAAAACTGATTTTGAAACAACCTTGCAATATAGTTGTATTTGTAACATGAGACCACGTTGATGTTGGTTGGGAAATGACCAAATTTTAATGGTCCAGTAAACGTCACAACCTGACAGTAAACAAACATCAAAAATTATGTTTTTTCAACGTTGTATTTGTGTTGTAGAATATTGGCTGGGGAATGACCGAATCAACATCAAAACACAACATTGTTTAAACATCGTCAAATAGCATGTTTTGAATTGCTCAACCTCAGGACCTAATTTAGCAAGTTCTCAAAGTTGTTTCAATGTCTTGTTCCTCCTGGGATGGCCAGTACATTTAATATATTTAGTATGGTGATGGATTGTCCAGGAACAGATTGTTCCAGTTTTTGTGTTTGACTTTAGAGGTTCCACTGTAGCTGCTGGAGCTCATGATTCCAAATACTTTTGACCACTCAAACATTCCATTTCAATTCAACACTTTTGTCATTTATATGCTATATTTTCTGCCATATCTCAAACTCTGACATAGTCACTGTTTTCACCTTAGCCCTTTAAAAAGAAAAATCCTCACCCTGACTTGAAATGAGGGTCTTCCTTAAAAAAAAAAAAAGATTGGCACGAAAAATGTGCTTTTTAATGTTTTATTCCATTTCAAGCACTTACTCGACTGGTGCCGCACTTTTTCTTCTTAAAAAAAGGCACCATTGTTGTTACAGTATGTCATAACTCCATATATAGCCCATCAATTTTCATCTTTTACAGCCCACCCCTACCCCGTCCCTTCTTTTTACTGTCTGCTTATGTTTTTGTATGAGAAAAGTTTGGGGGATTAAGAGGCTTGTGCCTTTGTAAAGACAGACTAATAAAGTTTGTACTTTGTTTTTTTTAATGTTTCTACAGTCATTATGTCCCGCATGTCCAGTTGAAAGTGTGTCCGGATTGGTGAATAGGATGTTGGATTAAAATAGACCTAAAATACCAAATTAGGACAGTAGATGGCATCCTTCGTTATCGTCCACTTCCAGCAAGTCATTGCAAGTTCCTCTTTATACACTAAATTAGGACTACTGCCAATTTTCCTATAATTTTATAACTTCCTTCCCATAAAAAAGTACAACATGCAATTTCTCACGGTGGAATCTAACTTTCTTACAATTATTACACAGTTTTTGGTAAACCAGTAAATATATTACATATTTTATCGTACAATTAAACAATATTAGCCTGTTGACGTAATGTTGTTTTCGTTAGAATTAAAAAATATATATATTTTAGATAATTTTGGTTTTGTGAAATAAAGATAAAAATTAGGAATATATATATATATATCCATTTTCTAACGCTTATTCCCTTTGGGGCCGCGTATGTGTGTATATATATATATATATATATATATATATATATATATATATATGTGTGTATATTTATTTATATATATATATGTGTGTGTGTGTATATATATATATATGTGTATATTTATATATATATGTGTGTGTGTGTGTGTGTATATATATATATATATATATATATATATATATATACACATTTTTGATATGAAAACATATTGTACATTTCCAATTTAATTCTCTCCTAAAACTACTATTGAGTTCTTTAGTAAAATCACTTTGTAGAAATAAAACTTTTTTCTCCAAAAAATTCTACAAACCCCAAAACCAGTGAAGTTGGCACATTGTGTAAATTGTAAATACAAAAAAAAACAATGATTTGCAAATCCTTTTCAACTTAAATTCAATTGAATAGACTGCAGACACTTAACGCTTAACGTTCAAAATTGAAAACATTATTTCTTGCAAATATTAGTTCATTTGGAATTTGATGCCTGTAACATGTTTCAAAAATGCTGGCACAAGTGGCAAAAAAGACTGAGAAAATTGAGGAATGCTCTTTACTCCCTTATTTGGAACATCCCACAGGTGAACCGGCTAATTGGGAACAGGTGGGTGCCATGATTGGGTATAAAAGTCGCTTCCATGTAATGCTCAGTCATTCACAAACAAGGATGGGGCGAGTGTCACCACTTTGTCAACAAATGCGTGAGCAAATTGTCGAACAGTTTAAGAACAACATTTCTCCACGAAGTATTGCAAGGAATTTAGGTATTTTACCAACGAAGGTCTGTAATATCCAAAGGTTCGGAGAATCTGGAGAAATCACTGCACGTAACATTGAATGCCCGTGATCTTGGATCCCTCAGGCGGTACTGCATCAAAAACAGACATCAGTGTGTAAAGGAAATCAACACGGGCTCAGGAACGCTTCCGAAAACCACTTTCAGTAACTACAGTTCGTCTCTACATCTGTAAGTACAAGTTAAAACTCTACTATGCAAAGCCAAAACCATTTATCAACAACACCCAGAAACACTGCCAGCTTTGTGGGCTCCAGCTCATCTAAGATGGACTGATGCAAAGTGTGAATGTGTTCTGTGTATCCAAATTTCAAATGGTTTTTGGAAACTGTGGAGGTCGTGTCGTCTGGAACAAAGAGGAAAAGAACCATCTGGATTGTTATAGGCGCAAAGTTCAAAAGCCAGCATCTGTGACAATTTGGGGGTGTATTATTGCCTAAGGCATGGGTAACTTACACGTGTGAAAGCACCATTAATGCTGAAATGTACGCACATGTTTTAGAGCAACATATGTTGCCATCCAAGCAATGTTATGGACGCCCCTGCTTATTTCAACAAGACAATATCAAGCCACGTGGTACAACAGCGTGGCTTCATAGTAAGAGTGCGGGTACTAGACTGGCCCGTCTGTAGTCCAGACCTGTCTTCCATTAAATATGTGTGGTGCATTATGAAGCGTAAATTACGACAACGTAGACCCCGGACTGTTGAACAACTTAAGCTGTACATCAAGCAAGAATGTGAAAGAATTCTACCTGAAAAGCTTAAAAAGTTGGTCTCCTCAGTTCCCAAACGTTTACTGAGTGTGGTTAAAAGGAAAGGCCATGTAACACAGTGGTAAAAATGCCCCTGTGCCAACTTTTTAGCAATGTGTTGCTGCCATTAAATTCTAAGTTAATGATTGTTTGCAAAAAAAAAATAGTTTTCAGTTCCAACATTAAGTATCTTGTCTTTGGATTCTATTCAATTGAATATAAATTGAAAAGGATTTACAAATCATTGAATTCTGGTTTTTTTTGTACAATTTACTCAACGTGCCAACTTCCCTGGTTTGTATTTCGGCTATAAATTGCAACTATCTTTGTCGTTTTACTAGTTTTTGTTTGTAACAGTTCCTACTTTTCCCCCTAGAAATTGTAAAATTAAAAATGTGATGTCACAAAAATGTTCCATGTAAAATGACATTTTGTATTTTACAACAAATTACAGCATTAAATGATAAATGGGTTGTACTTGTATAGCGCTTTTCTACCTTCAAGGTACTCAAAGCGCTTTGACACTACTTCCACATTTACCCATTCACACACACACATTCACACACTGATGGAGTGAGCTGCCATGCAAGGCACCAACCAGCATCCATCAGGAGCAAGGGTGAAGTGTCTTGCTCAGGACACAACGGACGTGACTAAGTTGGTACTAGGTGGGATTTGAACCAGGGACCCTCGGGTTGCACACGGCCATTCTCCCACTGCGCCACGCCGTCCCTAATACATTAATTGTACTGCTCACTATATATAGGACATATGTCTTTGGCCAGATAAAACATTATTACATCCGTTATTTTGACGTGTGTTTGAGAGGTGAATGGACACGGGGTGGCTTGGTAGTCTGTACTTTGGGCACCCCCGCTTTTGTAGCTGTACATATGGAATTTGTGCCGATGCTGGGCAGCCTGCTCTGTTAGCAACCGGCGTCTGGCGCAGGCAAACAGTCAGTTGAGAACAGAGGGCAAGTGTTCCATCCATCCATCTTCTACCGCTTGTCCCTTAGAGTTTTAAGGTTGCTGGAACCTATCACAGCTGCACTCGGGCACAAGGTGGGGTACACCCTATACAAGTCGTTAATGCTTTGTGTTCCCACAACCTGATCATGTTTGGATGTACACGTCGCCATCGCAGCTTTGAGGTGGGGTGTTTGTGATTTCAGGAAACGAGCGTGAGTGCCTAAAGAACGGGAAGGTGTGCGCTCATGTTCTGGGGTTAAAATAAGTGCCTGTGGGTAACTCTGTGGGAGGAGAGGACACTGATGTAATAATGCATGAATTTGCATTAATATTTTCGGGAGCTACTTTCTGATATACTGCCTTCTACCTCTGTTGACACTCACTCTTACATGAATCCACTGTCTCTTGGTCGCCCTCTGGTGGTTAGCTGGCTGTTGGTTGTGAACGTCCATCCATCCATTTTCTACCGCTTATTCCCTTCGGGGTCGCGTGCTTGGTTTAAAACGCAGCGCAGCCCCTTTTTTTTAAAATATTAATATCGCCGACAATCACCCTGATTTAATCGTAACTGCCAAAATCGTGATCACGATTAAAATTGGATTAATTGTGCAGCTCCAGACAAGCCTGATTTAAAATAGCTGGCCAGGGATGGAGAGGGACAGTGACAGCACCAATGTCAAAAAGTTAACAGACACCTAGATTTACCTGACAAAAAGTCCAGGAGTATTATTTTAGTAAAACAATTTAGTACACATTAGGGACATGACGGTTGCATTGAACAATTTTATGAAAAAGTACATTTTGGGCATTTTAATGTCGCTCACAATTTCTAAAAAACAAATCAAAAAGTTAGTCAAAACGTTGTGTTATATTAGGTGAGAAAGTATTAGTGTTACCTCAATGTTGTTAAAGGTAGTATCATCATATGAGTGTTAGAGTGCCATCCATCCATCCATCATCCTCCGCTTATCCGAGGTCGGGTCGCGGGGGCAGCAGCCTAAGCAGGGAAGCCCAGACTTCCCTATCTCCAGCCACTTCGTCTAGCTCTTCCCGGGGGATCCCGAGGCGTTCCCAGGCCAGCCGGGAGACATAGTCTTCCCAACGTGTCCTGGGTCTTCCCCGTGGCCTCCTACTGGTTGGACGTGCCCTAAACACCTCCCTAGGGAGGCGTTCGGGTGGCATCCTGACCAGATGCCCGAACCACCTCATCTGGCTCCTCTCGATGTGGAGGAGCAGCGGCTTTACGTTGAGCTCCTCCCGGATGGCAGAGTGTTAGAGTGATCAAACATTTTCATTATCGCATCATTTTATTTAGTAGATTTTGTTCATCTTAAACTCAGGGAATTATTTCCTGGTCAGAGGAAAACTTTGTGGGGAAAAACTAAAAGGGTTTAAGTTAAGTAGTAGATCATTTTTTCTTTTGTTTAGGTATTGTGGACTAATTTGTTTTGCTAAAACTGCATGTCACAAAAGAGAATAAAAAACTGGTTTAAATTAAGTGTGTTGATTTTGTTAATGACCCATAGCACTCAAATGTAAAAATGTACAGTTCATACATGTAATCGATATCGGACAATTTCACTCATGGATGATTGGTATCCGTAGCATAAACTCCTATCCGGAACATCCTTAATACCCATGATGTCCATTAAACGAGGCCCAAAAGCAGACCAGAAGCACCCCACTTGAAGATTGTTAATGCAGTGTCTACAAATGCTACAGATTATGATTGGGGGATTTTAAAGTGCCTGATTTGGGCTTTCAGATACAAAGTTCAATTTAACGGAAACAAGTCGTCAGACATGTTCATTTACTTTTAAGACAAGTATTGGATACGATATTGAACTTTCTTTGTGCTCAAAACAATGGGACTTGATACAACACGCCTTGTCCGCCAGAAGTTTGTTAAGTAGAATTCTGGTTGTCCTTGGTTTGCTATGTTTCGCTTACATGTTACGGTTGCGTTAATATAGGGCTGGGCAATTTGATAATAGTCACAGTGATCAGATATCGGCATATTAACTCCAATCATGGCGGAAATGTCTGACAGCCAATCAAGAGTAGACACTTTCCCGCTTGATTTCAGGTTAGAAGGTGCTCCAAAAGTAAACAGAATAATAGACAACCAGAATGACCAAACCTAGTTGAACGCGCCACTGAGGTTAGCGAAATAAATGTGAGCCGTGACTTGGAGTTATCACCTGAAGATGAGGCTAATGTTGGGAGGAAAAAAATGTTTGTGTGGTGGGCTCTGGGTAGTGACAAGCAAATGAAGCTGATGTACAAGGTATGTGCAACACAACAAGTTTGCTTTATCATTTGAAAAAAATATCCCCCAAGAGATTATACGGAAAGCGTGAAAATGCGAGGAGTCTGCAAAGCTTGCAAGTGCTGCCAGCACACGTAGCATTAGCACTTTAGCCACTAGGTGCAGCTTAATTTTATCTTTGAACTTTCTGCATTGTTATTTAAGAGGCACATTTGCAAGTAGCAACTAAACTTATGTATCATAGGGCTGGGCAATATGGACGAAAAAGTATACATATATATCGATATATTTTTACTTGAACCCGATATTTGATATATATCTCGATATATTTTCACTTCAGGCCGGGAACCTTTTTGGCTGAGAGAGCCATTCAAGCCAAATATTTTTAAAAGTATCTCCGTGAGAGCGATATGATTTTTTTTTTTTTTTAACACTGAATACAACTGTGTGTGCATTTTTAGGAAAGACCAACATTTTTAGAGTATAATAAGTCTCTTATTCTTTTTAATAACATTGTTATTCTGAGGCTAACCAAAAATAAAATACTTCTTACCATTAATGCGACTTCTTGAACAAGTGCGGTAGAAACCGGATGGATGGATGAAAATGCATGAGAAAGTTTTAAATTTTGAACGCTATTTTTGACACTGATTACCAGCGGAATTATTCATTACTTATCGTGTCAGCTACGATTTATCTGAGAGCCAGATGCAGTCATTATCGATTGTTCTTTCATAATCACTACTCTGTTTCTGTTAAAATAATAACAGTGATTTTGACTTCTCTTAATGGTAAAACTGCATTTTCATAAAACAGAAAATAAGAGGTTTTTCTGATAATGTTTTCCATCCATCGATTTTCTACCGCTTATTCCCTTTTGGGGTCGCTGGCGCTTATCTCAGCTACAATCGGGCGGAAGGCAGGGTACACCCTGGACAAGTCGTCACCTCATCGCAGGGCCAACACAGATAGACAGACAACATTCACACTCACATTCACACACTAGGGCCAATTTAGTGTTGCCAATCAACCTATCCCCAGGTGCATGTCTTTGGAAGTGGGAGGAAGCCGGAGTACCCGGAGGGAACCCACGCATTCACGGGGAGAACATGCAAACTCCACACAGAAAGATCCCGAGCCTGGATTTGAACCCAGGACTGCAGGACCTTCGTATTGTGAGGCAGACGCACTAACCCCTCTGCCACCGTGAAGCCCTGATAATGTTTTATCGCTTGTAGAATTGCAGCTAAGAAAACTTTCCCTCATAAAATTGCACTTATTTTGGCTTTATTTGCATGCCATTAAGGCCCCTACGGATTAAATGTGTTATTTCTCATGGAAATGAGCACATCAAATCCTTTTGGACAAAAGAGCCGTTGCGTGTGTGCTGTGGTGAGAAAGTGTCGCCATATTCTGGGGGATTAATTTACAGTTGAGATGTGGATTCCTTGAGGAGTGTTGAGATTACAGTGTGTCTGCTGCTGTGTGATAAAGTGCTAATCCGCCTAGAGTTGGCTCTGTCTGGGAATTTGGGTTGATTTATGGGTCCCCGTGTTTCAGACACACACACACACACGTTCACATATTTTGACGCAATACATCCTAAAAGCACGTTCTAACATTGAACATCCATACCGAGCAAAAATTTACGAGTAGAAAAAAATTAAATATTGAAGGAATTTAATTTGTGGTAAAAAAGAAAAATATTTAAAAATATATATATATTGTGTATATATGTAGGTGTGGGAAAAAATCACAAGACTACTTCATCTCTACAGATCTGTTTCATGAGGGGTTCCCTCAATCATCAGGAGGTTTTAATGGAAGCATTCACATACAATGGTTTATATAAAGCACAGAGTGGGTGGGTACAAGCAGGCGTAGGGTGTGGTGATTGGCTCATGTGTTACCTAGGAGGTGTTTCCGTCTATGGCGGCATGTTGAAATGATTTCACTGCGCTTGTTGAGGGATGATAGATCAGGATGATATATAATAAACAGTTTCTCTTTTAAGCATAGGTTGCATCTTTTATTACCACTGTTGTAAGGTGTGCTGGATGCAAGAATTTGCCATGTTATTGAATATTCAACATTATTGTCTTTGAGGTTCCAAATGTGTTTGCTGAGTTCTGTGGAATTCTGCAAAGTCTGGTTTCTAAAGGAGGCGTTGTGATTATTCCATCTTGTTTTGAACGCTCCTTCGGTTAATCCTACGTACGTGTCGGATGTGTTAATGTCCTTGCGTATTACCTTTGCTTGGTAAACGACGGATGTCTGTAAGCACCTTCCGTTGAGAGGGCAATTAGGTTTCTTGCGACAGTTACATTCATTATTGGTTTCAGAGTCCTTTAGTCTGGGGGTAGGCAGTCCTTTTGCAATTGCTTTGTTGTGGTTTGAAATGATTTGTTGCATGTTATTCATACAGCTGTAGCTCAATTTAATGTTGTTCTTGTTGAATATTTTTCTTAGGGTGTTGCCTTTGGGGAAGTGTTTGTCGATCAGAGTGAGGAACTTGCGGCCGATGTTGGTTGAGACGTCTTTGCTGAATGGCGGATTGTACCAGATGATGTTGTTTCGTTTTCTGCTCTTTTTTGGTTGGTTTCCTGGGGTGGGTTCATAGGTGAGGGTGAAGTTGTATCCGCTTTCATCAAGTGCTTTCTGGTACGGGGGGGTTGCTTGGTCGAATTCAGCTTTGCTGGATGACAGCATCGATAGCCTTTTATTAATTCCGGTAGGTATTCTTTTCGTGGTGGTGGGAGGGTGGTTGCTGTCATGGTGCACGTATTGGAGTGTTGTGTTGGGTTTCGTGAATGGTTGGTAGCTGTTATTTCTCAGGTTGAAAGTGACGTCGAGGAAGTTGACGGTTTGCTTGTTGGCTTCAATCGTGATCCGTAGGCCATTTTCTTTGAAGATTTGGCATATGCGCTTCTTGGTGTTCTCGCTGCTCCTTGGCGAGGCGCGGCACACTGCCAGTCCATCATCACGGTAAATACCAAGGTTCAGGTTGAGGCTAGCAAGCTGGGAGAGGAGGAAACTCCCAACGAGTTCGCACGTTTCTGCTCCGTCAAAACTCCCCATAGTAACGTCAATTGTGTATATATATATATAGAAGACATATACAAAGCCCAAAACCAGTGAAGTTGGCACGTTGTGTAGTTCGTAAATAAAAAGGGAATACAATGATTTGCAAATTCTTTTCAATTTATATTCAATTGAATAGACTGCAAAGACAAGGTATTTAATGTTCCGACTGAGAAACCTTTTTTTTTTTGCAAATCATTAACCTAGAATTTAATGGCAGCAACACGTTGCAAAAAAGTTGGCACAGGGGCATTTTTACCACTGTGTTACATGGCCTGTCCTTTTAAGAACACTCAGTAAACGTTTGGGAACCGAGCAGACCAATTTCTAAAGCTTTTCAGGTGGCATTCTTTCACATTCTTGCTTGATGTACAGCTTAAGTTGTTCAACAGTCCGGGGTCTCTGTTGTGGTATTTTTGGCTTGATAATGCCAATGGGAGTCAGGTCTGGACTACAGGCAGGCCAGTCTAGTACCCACACTGTTTTACTATATTGCTGTAAAACGTGGCTTGGCATTGTCTTGCTGAAATAAGCAGGGGCGTCCATGATAACATTGCTTGGATGGCAACATGTTGCTCCGAAACCTGTATGCACCTTTCAGTATTAATGGTGTCTTCACAGATGTGTAAGTTACCCATGCTTTGGGCACTAATACACTAATTCAATTCTTGTAGCTTTTTTTCTTACATCCTAGTTCTCGAAAAATGTCAACTTTTTCATTGTAAAATTTAAAAAACCAATTGTGTTCTTCTGTTATAACACGACAACTTTTGTTGTAATGAATTTAAGACTTGATTTTTCGAGTACACGTACTCCTTTTTCAAAAATTAAGACTTTTTTTTACTTCAGGTAAGATAATTAGGTTTTTCAAAGTTACAATCTAAATCTCATAAAACTACAACTCATCCTGTGAAATTATTTTTGTATCACAATGACTTGTTTTCTCTTACACATACATAATATTTTGAAATACATAAGACAAAAGTAGAATTCTTTGTTCTTGTAGTATGACAAGTTTTGCTTCAAAATGTTTTTAGTTCTTTCATAAAATGAAGACTATTTTCATAAAACTTAAAACTACTACTTTTTTACTCTTAAAAATTAAGACATGACTTAATACATTTTTGTCGTGAACTGATAGCTTTAAAATGAATACAATTTTGACTTTTCTCCCAAAAAAATTTTTGAAATGTTTGTAAAATATGTACTTTTCCTATTTTGTCTCTTGAAAAATTACGACTATTTTTGTCAAATTAAATTTTTTCTAAAAAAAATATAAACATTTCTACAAAAGTTTGTTGTAAAATAGACCTTTTATATTGACAACTAAAATAAATCTACTTTTTCTTGTCACAGACTGTTTCCCCATATCCTTTTTGTTGCGAAATGATAACTTTCCCCACCTATTACAATTAAACATTGTTTTTACAACTTTATTGTTAAATTACAAAAAAACATGAATCAATACTTTTTTCTTGTACGATGCCTGCATTGAATTTAACACACACGTTCAATATTGTTCCTTTAAAATTAGGATTTTATTAAAAGTGATAGCCATGATGAATTTTTATCATAATAAACTTTCTTTTAGCAAAACTAAAAATATGAATATTTTCACTGTGATATTTTCCCTCATAAAAAATTACAGTAATACAAGATTTTTGTGGATTTCCAACATTGTTTTCTCGTAAAACAACAAATAATGTAATGGTATTATAAATACCGCGGTATTTCGCCGTCAAAGTCTTTTCAATATTACCGTGACGTGTGACAGTATCATACAAAAACTTGGTGAGTGTAACGTTTATTGTTGGCCTGGTCTGTATATAATCTACATTTCCCAGAATCCTCTGCCTAGCGCGGGAATGACGAGTTATGCGCGTGTAACGGCCTAAGCAGGAAGTGGAATGTGTTGGTACTCATTGTAGATAACATAAATTCTTATATTGTACATCAAATATGTCCATAACTTATTGAGTTATGTTGCTAACAAACAGACAAACAAGCCCAGGTCAAGACATAACCTTTTTGGCCGAGGTAAGAAAGTCTACTTTCTGCAAACCGAAGAGCGCCACTTTCGTTTCGAGCGTTTCCAAGGCAACACAAAGCCTGTCTGTCGAGTCGCAACGCACAAATGGAAATAAACCACCAAAAAATGATCACCGTGGGAAATATGAGTAAACTAAAAAGCTGCTTGATACATCCTCAATCCATCCATTTTTTTCCTACTGCCTTCCCCTCTCGATGTTACCTATTCCAGCTCCAGCCGAGTGGAAAGCAGGACTGGACAAGTTGCCACCTCATAAATCGTCACACTGGAAGATACGTGAAGATACAGCGAAGCCTAATATTAGTTTGTAAGGTATTTACATTATTAAAAGTAATATTGTTAGCTTACTTTTCAGAGACACAATATTTTTCAGACTGATTTAAAAATGACCACTGTAGAGGACATTGCTTCCCATAATATAAAAGTTAAAAGACACTAAACTGTACATTGTTTTTCTTTTATTTCACTGGATGTTTACATTTCAACTGTAAGTTCCATCCATCCAGTTTTTTACCGCTTGTCCCTTTTGGGGTAGCGGGGGTTGCTGGAGCCTATCTCAGATGCATTCGGGCAGAAGGCTGAGTACACCCTGGACAAGTTGCCAACTCATCGCAGTCAACTGTAAGTTATTCCTTCAAATATTTGCTTGAACTAGTAGATGTTCCTGCATGATTATTTGCTCTTAAAAATAAATGTTTGTAGTAATCAATATGAATGGATCATTTTAGATTTATGTTTGTGTTCAATTACTATAAATGTTTATAAATTACTATAAATCCTAAATATTTTTGACACTTCATTTTTACACACTATAGCATTTTTACCAAGCTTTTGTTTTTTGGACATATACCGCAAAAATATCTCACCATGGACTTAATACCGGAATAATATCGAAAAGTGAGATTTATTTTTAATTCTTAAAAATTACTATTTCAACTTTTCTCGTAAAATTATGACTTTCCATCCATCCATTTTTTACCGCTTGTCCTTTTCGGCTTTGCGGGGGGTACTGGAGCCTCTCCAGCAGCAGATAATTTTAAATTTTCACTTAATAGTACAAAAATGTTTAGTACTATTGTGAAGTGATTCCATTTTTGTAAAATTTCTATTTTTTCTTGTAACATTGCTACTGTTTCCACCTATAAGGTAAAATTAATTTTTTCGTAATTTTGAACAGAACACAAGTTATTTCGTAATTTTTGTTTATTAAAAAACTTTAAAAAAAAAATCTGCTACTTACTCTAAACATTTTTTGACTACCGGTATATTCATGTCTTCTTTCTGGAAGTTAAACATTTTTTTCCGGATTGTTAAAGTTAAAGTAGCAATGATAGTCACTCTTAAACACACTAGGTGTGGCGAAATTATTCTCTGCTTTTGACCCATCACCCTTGATCACCCCCTGTGAGGTGAGGGGAGCAGTGAGCAACAGCAATGCCCGCGCCCGGGAGTCATTTTAGGTGATTTAACCCCCATTTCGGCGTGGCGCAGTGGGAGAGTGGCCAAGCGCAACCCGAGGGTCCAGGGTTCAATCCCCACCTAGTACCAACCTCGTCACCCTTGCTTCTGATGGGTGCTGGTTAGCGCCTTGCATGGCAGCTCCCTCCATCAGTGTGTGAATGTGTGTGTGAATGGGTAAATGTGGAATTAGTGTCAAAGCGCTTTGAGTCCCTTGAAGGTAGAAAAAGTGCTGTACAAGTATAACCCATTTATTTCTATTTATTTATTTCCAACCCGTGATGCTGAGTGTCAAGCACGGAGGTGATGGGTCCCATTTTTATAGACTTTGGGTTGACTCGGCCAGGGTTTGAACTTTATTGCGACTTTTCCCCTGAAATATAGACTTAATTATTGTATTTGTGCTTCTTTTAATAATAATAGTTATTATATTTATTCATAATGCACTTTACCATCCATCCATCCATCTTCTTCCACTTTTCCGAGGTTGGGTTGCGGGGGCAGCAGCCAAAGCCAGGTGACACTTTACATTTTCGCCAAATTTCAAAGTTCAACAATGAGTGCATGTTATTAAAAACAAGTTTAAATGTATAAAAATAGGAAAGTGAGCTGTACGATAAAAAAAAAAAAAAAAAACTTCTTAGGAAAGAAATACTCATTTGAATAGGCAGGTTTTGAGTTAATGAAGTAATACCAACAAAGTGAAGTGAATTATATTTATATAGCGCTTTTCTCAAGTGACTCAAAGCGCTTTACATAGTGACACCCAATATCTAAGTTACATTTAAACCAGTGTGGGTGGCACTGGGAGCAGGTGGGTAAAGTGTCTTGCCCAAGGACACAACGGCAGTAACTAAGATGGCACAAGTGGGAATCGAACCTGCAACCCTCAAGTTGCTGGCACAGCCACTGCCAACCGAGCTATGCAAAGTAATAGTCCTTTTTAGTCGAAAAACGAATCTTTGCTTACATTAGCCGTCACGGCGCTGATGCTGAGGCGTTAGCTGTGACCTCTACTAGTCAGCTGCTCGTCCACGTAGGCTCTCTTTGGCATGCAATGACACCTACGATAACACACACACACACACAGGGCCTTTCCACCAGCTGGCATGGTAGATGCCCCGCCCCTTCTCCCCGCGTGCCCTTTAACCTTCCTGCCTTGGTATATATAGCCCGTGCAACGATGAGAGGTCTCCTGGCAGCCACCATGAAGGGTCTAGTCTCCATCTGCTGTTTCGTCTCCCTGCTGATTTTGCAGGCCACAGCAGGTAAGGATCACCTACAACACACACACACACACACACACACACACTTGTGGCCAGTGGTCTTTCTCAGTGACAAGTGCACTTAATGCATGCTTTGATTGACAGTAGCAGCGTCCAGCTAGAATAGTAGCGTCCCGTCATGGAGACCCCAGCAGCTTAAGTGGGCCTTCAAATCAGTTTATAATTAAACCAGAGTATTTTTTCAAAAAGTCAACTGAAATGGAGGTGAATTGACGTCCACGCGATGACATCTCGGGAGAATACGGCTACCTCTCAGGATGACATCCTGGTAGTTGACTATGGAGCCGATCCCACTCCCAAACAGGCCGTCCCAGGGATCCAGACCAGGGCGATACCCTTGTGCATGTCACCCTTGTCCGTCCTTGGGGCGGCGTTGAGCTCGGCAGCCCATCGCCAGGCCTTTTTATTCCAGGCTGCCGTCAGGTGTCTAAGATTGGAAGGCCTGCTGTAACCCAACACTATAGTTCCTCCTCCCAGCCTCTGTGCTCGCCTTTTAGATACGCTGCACAGCTGCTGTCACTCTGCACTGTCACAATCACAATTTATTCCCAGCCCTTGGCCTTGTAGGGACATGCATTCTCCAAACAGGAGGGGCTTGGTAGCTAGAGCCATACAGGTGTCTATATGAGAGCCAGGCGCTGCCAATGGGATGCTGGCTATTACAAAAAAAAGAAAATTCAAAAAATATTCATTTGATATAATAAAACATTTTATAAATGTTAAAAAATAATGAACACATTTGTTAAAACACATTCTACCCCTTTTCTATACTGATTGTATAAATGTGTTGGAAATTGCTATAAAAATGGAAAAGGTTCAGGATTAAATAAGCTCTGTTTCTTATGTGGTGTATTACATTGTAATTGTAAGCATGTTTGAAACAAGCAAAAACCATAACATAACGTCCAGTTCTGGGTCGCGGGCCGCTGGAGTTCGATACAAGAGTGTTAAAGTGAATCTTAATGTCGGAATGCTTAAACCTGTCCATCAATCCGTAAGAATGTGACAATTTTTGCTTTAAAATGTATTTATTTCTTTCAAAAATTTAAGACTTGAAGAAAAAAAAAATCTACTTTTTTACCCTTTAAAAATGAAGAATTTACATTTATATGTATGTACATATATAAAACATATATGTATATGTGTATATATGTATTTCTGTAGATATGTACAGTACATGTATGTATGTGTATATTTATAATTTATATATGTGTGTGTGTGTATATATATATATATATATATATATATATATATATATATATATATATATATATATATATATATATATATACTGTATATATATATATATATATGTATTTATATGTATGTATACATATACCTTTAGGTATATACTGTTTGTATATGTATGTATATGTATACACGTATGTATGTGTATGTATGTATGTATAACTATACATGTATGCATGTGTGTATGTATGTATGTATGTATGCATGCAGTATGTATATATGTATCTGTATGTATATGTATACACGTATGTATGTGTATGTATGTATAACTATACATGTATGCATGTGTGTATGTATGTATGTATGTATGTATGCATGCAGTATGTATATATGTATCTGTATGTATATGTATATATATGTATGTGTGGATATACAATATGTATGTGTATATACAGTATATTAATAATGTTGTGACGTGTGGATTGCCATGACACTGGATGCAGGACGCCTCATAACAGGCTTGACCCTTTATTATTTCAATAATGTCATTTTCTTGCCATTCGATCGCGCCACTTTCTGGCTTGCTGGCTCTCCCTGGTTGCCGTCGCGCACCTTTCGCTGCCCGCTGGGTGCGTCTGCTGCGGGGCTTCATCCTCGTCTGGATCTCGCTCGTTGTCCTCGTTGTGCTCGTGGTCGGTCGTCTCGGGTGGTTCCTTCTCCTTCCTCCCTTTCTTCCTTCCTCCTTCTCCTCTCTTAAATTCTGTCAGGAGATGGACAGCTTGAGACCCGGTGTGTGTGTTAGGCACCTGACTTGGATTACGGCGGCGTTGCCCCAGGTACGCCCCGCCTCTCCGTTCCGCTACATCCTCCGCCTCCTGGCCTCCATGTTGAGCCGGGCCAAAGAGCGTCACCTCCCGTCTCTCCACAAATGTATTTTACTTTTTCACTCGTACAAATGAAGGCTTTATTAATTGATTTGTTTTATCCTGAAATGCTTTTCCAATTCTAGCCTTCTTACAGCTTTTTTGTAGAATTACACTTTTATTTTCATAAATCAGATCTTTTTTTCTTGCAAAATGACAAAAGGTTTCTTTTTGAATTTATTTAAACTTCTGGTGAAATATAAGTTTTTAAATGCTGTTTTTTGCAAATGGTAGTTTCTAATTAAATCAACTAGTTATTTCATAAAAGTAATTAAAACAATGTACTGCTTAAATTTTCTCTGGGGTTAAATTGCCTTGGTAAAGTACAATAGATAATACATATAAATGAATACTTTTTTTAACGACTTAAGTTGCAGTTACTTTGCATTAATAACAAAATGATAATGTCAGGAATAACATTATTATTATGCATCCTTAAAACGTTCTTGTTTGTTTTCCGAAATGACAGATTTGGTATCACTTTTGTATGGGGAACATTCAGCATTAATTCGTTACTTATTAAAGTAACAAATACTTCATTTAGAGTTATTTAGACACTAAGGGGAACATATAAGGGTTAAGGTACCTAATAAGCAATAATTCTGAGGTTATTAAGGGAAGACTCTTAGTTAATGCCTTACTGGTTGTATAATAAGGCCATGCAGAATAAGGCATTAAGTACTTAATAATGAATAATTAAGAGATATGTTACTAATTTGCATGTAAATAAGCAACTAATTACTGGTTAATATGTGTTCCCCATACTAAAGTATTACCATGCTTTTTATTAAGTTAACTAGTGATTTCATAAAAATCATTACGATAATGTACTTTTGAATTTGCCATAGGTTTGGATGATAGTAAAATCAACATATTGTGTATTTTTATTACATTTATCTCTAAAAAAATATATCAATTTTAGTAGTATTCAATATTTTTAGTATGTTTAGTTGTACTTGTGCAGTGTTTGTCTGCCTGTCTTCCATCAAGGTTTAATTATTAGACTTTTACACTAAATTCAGGGCAGGGGGCGCAGTGCCCCACCAATTAGCAAGTAGTTTTACGGTAGTTTCTATCTGTATTGTATGTATGTATTTCATGTATAATGCAGAATACTTGCGATATTTAAGTGAATAACGACACTAGGTGCTATCTTTGTGAGAATTTCCTTAGTGCGTGCCTTTCTGTTTTCTTGTTGCAGCTTATGGGGCAGTTATGGTCCAACCCCACGAACTCTGCCTAGCAACAAAGCCAGATGATCGTGATGTTCTCTGACAATTGTTGCGTCTGACCAGTCTTCCTCTCAGGGAATACAACTTGGTCAATCCCAAATTCTTTCAGATGACATATATGCAGAGTAAGAAGGACCATCAAGACAGAATAGGAATATTATCAAGTTTTAATGAAACTTTAGGAGACCAGTCCTTACAAATACACTGATACCAGCATCCAGAAGTGGTCTGAAAATAAAACTGGAAGATACAACTTATTGAATACGAATATAGACCCTGTCCAGAAAGGAATACATCCTCATTGTTCTAATACAGATAAGATAAAAAGGGAGTATTTCAACTCCCACATTCCAACCCTTCAAGGTAAAGCATACAGTTTACTTGCGGACATAAGATATAAGCAAAAAAAGTACACAGGGGAAAATATTAGCTGCCTTAAACATGACTATGAATAAAGACAGAAATCTTAAAAATATATGCATTCTCCACACCAGGAAAGATTGGGTTGAGTGTAAACAAAGGGTTACTATGGCAACTGGTGCATTGAAACAAGGTTGTGGACGTATTGTCCAATATGAATCTGATTTCAGACATTTAGTTTCCGTGGAAAACCACGTCTGTAGGGCAGGACATGGACAGGTGCGGAACCTCCATGTGATTAACGGAAAGTGACACGTGTGGGACATCCCCATGACGACAGTGTAGCAGGCAAGATGTGACCATCCAGGTTTTGCTCGTCTTGTAATACCTTCTCTTACCTCATGGGGCAGCGCTCATCAAGATGGGCCTTTTTTTTTTTTTTTTTTTGCTGACGGTGTTGATACAGAGTTAGCATCAACACGCACAAATAGCGGCGTTAAGCCATCATTAGCAAGGACACTTAATTTCCTCTTGGAGTGCATCATGGACATCAAATCAACACCTCAGCGTCTTTGCCATTAGTGTGTAAAACATCGATATTTTTGTGTATATGCAATATGTCCCGGATGGGATGTTTAACGCATATTTAGTGGATGTCTCAGTGAGTCAAAACCCTTAAAATAGGAACATCCCTGCCCTCCCGTCCTACCGTGTCCGTCTTTTGACCCATTGTGGGGGCTATTTCCGACCGATGGGGGAGCTCCACATGCCACCTGTCACCATCCGCCAAGTACCACGTGGCAGCTCTGGCTCACTCTCACTCCCACACTTTTAGAATTGATTGATTGATACTTTTATTAGTAGATTGCACAGTTCAGTACATATTCCGTACAATTGACCACTAAATGGTAACACCCGAATAAGTTTTTCAACTTGTTTAAGTCGGGGTCCACGTTAATCAATTCATGGTAAAGACCCATCCATTTTCTACCGCTTATTCCCTTTTGGGGACACAGGGGGCGCTGGCGCCTATCTCAGCTACAATCGGGCGGAAGGCGCGGTACACCCTGGACAAGTTGCCACCTCATCGCAGGGCCAACACACCGTATGTTTTAATTTTACACAAAGTCGTAGATGTGAAGAGTTTTGCTGGTGTACTGTCATCCACTGTGCAGGCTAAGTTTAGATGAAATTTCGCTACAGTGGAACACCCCATTGCCCTCCTCCCCCACCCCCCAACTCCACTTGCAGACCTGCCAGTTGCTCTGGTGGTGTTCAGTGTAATTTAATTTACCTTCTCTGTGCACTGAGTGCAACCTGATCCTGGGTGAGGCTCGGTTTAAAATCTGCTATAAGGGTTTGCATGAGAATATATTATATTGCCATTAAATACTGTAATGGTAATGCACAGTACTAGCCATACTTTTAGAGAGTTTGACATTTTAATTTAATTTTTTTAAATTGTGCTTTTTAAGGCTCAAGAATGATTTATTTTTTAAATTAAATAGAATAATGTAATATGATATAGAGTATATGTAGACCAGGGGTCCCCAAACTTTTTGACTCGGGGGGGGCCCTCATTGGGTTAAAAAAATTTGGCCAAGGGCCGGGCTGTGTATATATATATATATATATATTGATTGATTGATATATATATATATAATGGTAGTACCATGAATTGATTAACCCCGACTTAAACAAGTTGAAAAACTTATTCGGGTGTTAACATTTAGTGGTCAATTGTACGGAATATGTACTGAACGGTGAAATCTACTAATAAAAGTTTTAATCAATCAGTCAATAGTGATGTGTCCAATGATGCTCAAGCGTTGATGCCCTATGAAACACAAGTGTCCTTCGGAAGCCTTATTGTGTATGTCACTTGAAGAAAAACACATGTGACCAGACTTATACTGTTACTATATTTGACATTTCTCAATTTTATATACAGGTCAAATGTAGTGACTCATTTAATCCATCAAATGGGGGATGACCATTATGAAACAGTAACATAGTATCAGTGCATTGTCCACACAGCTAGTGAGGCATCATTGAGCTTCATTATTCGTAAAACCAGTCTTATGTTTGTTTGTATAAACACCAAAATTGGGGGCTTCAAACATTCCGTCTTAATGTGCTAGAATGTTTCCCCCAAACCGATGCATGGTCGTGTGGCAACGGCCTTAGAGCGAACACGTGGCCCTGAGGGCCAAATGTCGGTATAGTTCAGGGGTCGGCAACCCAAAGTGTTGAATAGAATAGAATGTACTTTATTGATCCCTGGGGGAAATTCAGCACCACAGCTCGCTCACAATAAACGAGGATAATAATAAATAATATAATATACATATATATTATATATGTCTTGATTGGATTATCCAGAGAATAGTGCTCGATACCATGGTAGAGCGCAATATGTAGGTGTGGGAAAAATCACAAGACTACTTCATCTCTACAGAACTGTTTCATGAGGGGTTCCCTCAATCATCAGGAGATTTTAATGGAAGCATTCACATACAATGGTTTATATAGGGCACAGAGTGGGTGGGTACAGGCAGGCGTAGGGTGTGGTGATTGGCTCATGTGTTACCTAGGAGGTGTTTCCGTCTGTGGCGGCATGTTGAAATGATTTCACTGCGCTTGTTGAGGGATGATAGATCTGGATGATATATAATAAACAGTTTCTCTTTTAAGCATAGGTTACATCTTTTATTAACACTGTTGTAAGGTGTGCTGGATGCAAGAATTTGCCATGTTATTGAATGTTCAACATTATTGTCTTTGAGGTTCCAAATGTGTTTGCTGAGTTCTGTAGAATTCCGCAAAGTTTGGTTTCTAAAGGAGGCGTTGTGATTATTTCATCTTGTTTTGAACGCTCCTTCGGTTAATCCTACGTACGTGTCGGATGTGTTAATGTCCTTGCGTGTTACCTTATATATTAGTACATTATATATATAATATATGAATAATATAAATATATTCTACATTTAAGTGCAGTCAAGGAACATATGCATTATACAGTCTGATGGCTGTCGGTATGAAGGACCTCCTGTCTTGATCCGTGTTACATTTTGGGAGTCTGAGCCTTCCACTGAACGTGCTCTTTCTCTCCGCAAGGTCCGAGTGTAGTGGGTGGGAGGTGTTGTCCATAATGGCTAGGAGTTTTGCTAGACTTCTTCTCTCTGACACCGCCGCCAGAGAGTCTAGCTCCACTCCCACCACGTTACTGGCCTTTTCTACCAACTTGTCCAGTCTGTTTGCATCCCTCACTCTCAGCCCGCTGCCCCAGCAGGCCACGGCGTACAAGAAAGCGCTCGCTACCACCGACTCGTAGAACATCTTCAACGTCTTTGTACAGACGTTGAAGCATCTTAGCTACTGAGGAAGTAGAGGAGGCTCTGTCCCTTCTTGTAGAGAAGGGACCAAAAATACAACGAAAAAAAATCTGTCTGGAGCTGCAAACAATTAAAAGCCTTATATAGGTGTTATAATGAAGGCAACACATAATGGGTCTATATATTAGCCTACTATCAAAATAACTTTAAAAAGTCTTAGATTCTGTGTTGCCTTCATTATAACACTTATATAAGTGTCTATATTAGCTATATTAGCCTACTATCAAAATTACTTTTAAAAGTCTTATGTGTTATAATGAAGACAACACATGATGTGTCTGTATTAGCTATATTAGCCTACTATCAAAATGACTTTTGAAAGTCTTATGTGTTATAATGAAGGCAACAAATAATCTGTCTATATATTAGCCTAGACGAAGTGGCTGGGGAGAGGGAAGTCTGGGTTTCCCTGCTTAGGCTGTTGCCCCCGCGACCCGACTTCGGATAAGCGGAAGATGATGGATGGATGGATATTAGCCTACTGTCAAAATTACTCTAAAAAGTCTTAGATTCTGTGTTGCCTTCATTATAACACTTATATAAGTGTCTATATTAGCTATATTAGCCTACTATCAAAATGACTTTTAAAAGTCTTATATGTGTTATAATGAAGGCAACACATGATGTGTCTTTATTAGTTATATTAGCCTACTATCAAAAGCTGACGCAAATCTTCGTTGACAGAAATATTTTTGATTTTTACTCTACAAAGTTTTGCAACATTGGAAATAATTTGTAAAATGGATGAGATAACTTCTGGAAATGACTGTTAGAATGGACAAAGGTATAGATGTTTTTGTCCAAGTTTAAGGAAACGACAGCCTGTCTTCTTCTAATGGATTTGTTATAATCTTTGCAAGCTGGGTAACGTTTCTGTGGCAGCGTCGGAGAAAGTTGTACATGTAAACAAACTACGATGAGTTCAAGGATCGCTGAAATTAGCAGGACAAAATGGTGCTTGCCAAATACTCTCATCAGTGAAGCATGTTTAATATAAACAGTGGGATTTCTAACAATTAGGAAGGTTTGTGTCATGTTTGTTCTCCTACAGAAAATATACTAAAACTACATTTTTTCTTCATCTTTTTCCATTTTCACACATCTCTGAAAGAGGTCCAGGGAGCCACTAAGGCGGAGCTAGAGAGTCGCATGTGGCTTTAGAGCTGCGGTTTGCTGACCCCCGGTATGGTTCAACTCCCCTGCCGCCTGTGGGGTTAATTTTGTGCACTGACGCAAGGCCCCGGCGTCGACGAGCAACACGCCCTCTGTGATCTCCTTCTGTAGTCGCCGTTTGAGTAGATTGGAAGGCGTTAATGCCTTCACACCTGTGGAGGTCCCCTCTGGAGGACTCTTTTAAAAGACTCCAGTAGTCAGTGTGCAGCTCGTATAGCAGTTAAAATATACTGCCCACTGAAAATGAGTCAACATGGCGCCATTAGTGTCCGAAATAGCTGGCAACAGAAGTGAATACCAAGATACATATGTCTAAAATGGTGGCAGTCATGGTTTAGGCTGCATGAGTGCTGCCTGCACTCGGGGTACTTTGATAAGTGAATCGGAGCATTTCCCCTTTTGCAACATAACCAGCCCCAACATACCATAACACATGGACTTGAGCACCTGCAGCACGTCCTCGTTATGTACTCCAATACAAACTGTACACTGACTATCTAAGTACATGACTTTTCCTTGTATTCTGGGGCCTCACTCTGGTTTCTCTTGTTCTCACGCCGCGTTGAGAGAAACATTAGCCAGGCGTATTTTTAGCAGGTTGACTCAGGGAGAATCGGCAGGGCCACTTTCCCCCCCGTAACCAGCAGAGTCCGTTTGGGCCCCTTCATGCAATACATGAACATATTTTCTGTATTGTTCATTCTGGAAGAACAATGTTTGCTTCAATTGACCTCCTTATGCAGATTACTTTGCAAAACGCTGTTTTTTATTTATTTATGATTTTTTCATTTGTATTTTATTTATTTATTTTATTAATTTATTTATTTAATTTTTATTTAATCAATCCAACAAAATAATACCATAAAAACACAATTACAAAACCAAACCCGACCCAGCAACATTCAGAATCGCGTAGCAATCAACAGAGCAATTGAGAAGACACACAAATATGACACAAAACAATCCAAAAGTAGTCAAAAGAAAATGAATAACAGTATCAATATTAATCAGAATTTCAACATAGCAGTGGTTAGAAGTCCCTCAGTGACATTAACATCACAGCCATTTATAAAAAAATTTAAAACATTTTAAAAAATGAACAATAGTGTCACAGTGGCTTACACTTGCATCGCATCTCATATCCTTGACAACACATTGTGTTCAATATTTTCCACCAAGATAAAATAAGTCATATTTTAGGTTCATTTAATAGTTAAAAATAATTTAAATAATGGATCCCTTATTCTAATATACGACTCATTATTAGGGCTTCACGGTGGCAGAGGGGTTAGTGCGTCTGCCTCACAATACGAAGGTCCTGCAGTCCTGGGTTCAAATCCAGGCTCGGGATCTTTCTGTGTGGAGTTTGCATGTTCTCCCCGTGAATGCGTGGGTTCCCTCCGGGTACTCCGGCTTCCTCCCACTTCCAAAGACATGCACCTGGGGATAGGTTGATTGGCAACACTAAATTGGCCCTAGTGTGTGAATGTGAGTGTGAATGTTGTCTGTCTATCTGCGTTGGCCCTGTGATGAGGTGGCGGCTTGTCCAGGGTGTACCCCGCCTTCCGCCCGATTGTAGCTGAGATAGGCGCCAGCGCCCCCCGCGACCCCGAACGGGAATAAGCGGTAGTAAATGGATGGATGGGATGGACTCATTATCTAAGCTAAATGCAGTTTTGTTCCACTGATATAATTTCCATAGCTTGTGTATACCAGTCAAAAACGCTGTTAGAAAAAATTAGTCATTAAATCTGTGATTTATGTGATTTTTCTTTGATGGTGAAACACAAAATATTAATTTTGTGCTGAAAGCTCACAAAATATGACAATATGCCAGAATAATGAATAGGCAAATCCCTGTTTCGTGATGACAGCAGTACCCACACCCCACTAAAAAAGAATAAGCTATTGGAGCTTAATAATAGTGGTTGGTAGTGATATTTTACAGGTAATGCCTTGTATATTTACCATGAATTGATTAACGTGGACCCCGACTTAAACAAGTTGAAAATCTTATTCGGGTGTCACCATTTAGTGGTCAATTGTACGGAATATGTACTGTACTGTGCAATCTACTAATAAAAGTATCTATCAATCAATCAATCAATGTGTTTTGATGTCTTGAAAGAAGACTTTTTGCTTTGACAACGACAATGATAATGAAGTCTGACGGAAAACAAACACCTAAATTCATCACCAACACTACTATGTTCCAAGGGACCACTAAACAAGAAGACCTAGATTCAGGAGTGCATCCAACTACACTTGTAGAGATTATTGAAACAACACTAAAGATTTTTGAAAAAGAAAATATGGAACTGAAAAACTTTTGCAACAAAAACCAGGACTTGGAGAGTGATATAGATCCACATACACATTTTTTTTCTCCCACATCGATAACAAATGTTTTTATTATAAAGATGTGATTACAAATTCTCAATTATTTATTTCAACAGCATAAGCTTGTATGCAAATTACAATTTTTAGAACAATTCAAAGAAGCCTTCAAAGTAATCGCTGTCACAGAAACACGGCTTGATGATAATAAAGGACATTTCTTTGATATGGAAGGATACGAACTATATCCCATCACCAGAACCAGGGGTAGCTGTGTACGTAATAAAGAACCTGAACTACAAAGTGGTAAAAAAAAATATCTAATTTGCTATAGATAAATCTTAGAATGTATAACCATTGAAATATGTCAGGAAAAAAGCACAAACACATTCAGATCACATAAGTCAAATGTTGAAACACCTGAAGACTGGATCAAGAAAAATGTAATGGACATTGGTCAAAAAGGTATTTTCTTATGTGGTGACTTTAATATTGACTTATTAAACCCTAAAAAGAAAAAATCAATTGACAACTTCATTAATGCAATGTATAGCATCAGTTTATATCCTGAATTCTCAAAGCCAAGTAGAATTACGGACACTGTGCCACGCTTGTTGATAATATTGTTACCAATGATTTTGAAAGGAATACTACAAGTGGTCCACTTATAACCGACTCTAGTTTTCACAAGATTTGATGGAAACTACAAATGAGAAACATGGACCGAAGAAAGACATTTTAAAGACTATGCACAGAAAAGAGTATTATTTATTTCCAAAATGAGTTAGAAAAGCAAAATTGGGACAAAGTGTACAATGAAAAGGATGTTGATGAAGCACATGGTACATTTTTAAACAGTAGAAAGCAGAGAAAGAATAATCAACCATGGATGACAAAAGGATTGAAAAATGCTTGTAATAAGAACACTATTCATATAATGTATAACATAAAGATCTACAAAGGCAGAAAATGAGTACAAAAAATGTAAAAACAAGCTAACTAGCATACTACAATCATTAAGCAAAGAATATTGCAGTCAATTACTAGACAGGAACTAAAACAATATGAGAGGAACATGGGGCATCCTCAATAGCGTAATTAAAAATGGCACCAAGAGGGATTACCCCCAATATTTCTCAGACAGAAATGTAAATAATGACAATATGAAGGAAGGTAGTTGAAAGCTTCAACAATTACTTTGTAAATATTGGACCAAAATTGGAGGAAATGATTTCAGACTAAGTTTCAACTGAGGACTTCAGTGACACCATAAACACATGCTCACCAACCTTGAGACCTCCGATTTCGGGAGGTGGGGGATGGGGAGTGGGGTGGACGTGGTCGGGGGGTGGGGCGGAGGCGTGGTTTGGGTGGGGGGCGTGGTTAAGAAGGGTGGCGTATAATTCACCAACTCGAGTATTTCATATATATATATATATGTGTGTGTATGTATGTATGTATAAAATACTTGACTTTCAGTGAATTCTAGCTATATATATTTATTTTGTTATATATATAAATAAAATAAATAGTTGAATTTCAGATGGCACCTATCAAATACACAGTAATAAAAACACAGTTGTTCTACTAACTGTACTGTGCTTGCTGGTTACTAAAAAAACAACACTTACCTTTCACTATTTGAGTAATCTTTGTTCTGCCATTTGCGTATTGGCGAGCGATCTCTGAATCCGGGAACATCCTTCACGGATTTGTTGTAGACATCCACCAATGAGAACGGGATGTTGCTTCCAGCTATCAGCATAGCCATCTTTGTCTCAGCATAAGATACACCATCGGGTCTCCATTTTGCGAGGTGGGCCATAATACTGGGTTGTGAACGATGCTGCGCTGCGGACGCTTTGTGCTTCGCTGACTGATTGTTCATGGCTGAGTATATCCGTTCGTACGCCGTGTTCAATGGAGAAGTCTGTTCTACAAAATGTACAGGCAACATACCCCTTCTCCTTCGAACTCTCTTGGATAAACTGAAATTCTTGTTTCCAATCGTTCTGGAACTTGCCAGCGTATTTCTTCATTTTGCTCGTCGACTATGTAATATATTGGGTTGGAGTCAATAACCAGGCGACGTGATGAAGTTACGTCTCTTTACTGTGGGCTTCAGAACAGACTCCCTTATGCATGTTCCTTGATTGCACTTAAATGTAAAATATATTTACATTCTATTATATGTACAGTAGATGGCAGTATTGTCCTGTTTAAGAGGCTCACAACATTGAGTCGGTCTGCATGGAGCTGGAGGGGGCGTGGCCTCCAGCTCCGCCTGAATTTTGGGAGATTTTCGGGAGAAAATTGGTCCCGGGAGGTTTTCGGGAGAGGCGCTGAATTTCGGGAGTCTCCCGGAAAATCCGGGAGGGTTGGCAAGTATGCCATAAACAGAAATCCCAACCTAATGTTCCTCACGAAGGTGACACTAGAGAAAATAGTTAAAATGGTGAATAATTGCAAATCCAAGACCTCAACTGATAGTAATGTAATGGATCTGGAAACGAAAAAAAAAAAGGTTCTTGAAGAGATCTCAGGACCATTAATGTATATTAGTAACATATAATTTCAAGCAGGCAAATTCCCAAACGAAATGAAAATAGCTAAATTTGTACCGATCTATAAGACTGGAGACAAACACCAATTTACAAATTATAGACCTTTCACTTCTACAATTTTTCTAAAATCATTGAACAACTCTTTCACAGCAGATTGGACAATTTCAAAAGCAAATATAGAATACTCGCAATGAACCAATATGGATACAGAGCTAACATTTCAACATTGATGGCTTTGATCGAAATAACGAAAGTGATTACCATTGCAATAGATGGTAAACACTGTGCAGTAGCAATGTTTATGGATCTAACCATGGTATGGCATCAGAGGGTTGGTCTTAAACTCGGTAAGAAGCTACTTAACCAACAGGAAGCAATATGTGAAGCTAGGCGAACAAAAGTCTGCAACGCTATAAATATCCTGTGGCGTACCACAAGGATCAATACTGGGACCAAAAGTGTTCAATCTTTATATTAATGACATTTGTAAAATTGCAAAAGACTTTGTGTTCTTCGCGGACTATACAACAGAGTTTTGTTCAGGGGAGAACACACAGAAGCTAATACAAATAATAAACAAATTAAAGAGATGGTTTGACCAAAACAGACTATCTCTGAATCCAAGCAAAACTAAAAATATAGTATTTGGTAACAGTAGAAGAGAAAGTCAAACACAAATAAAAATAGATGGAGTAGACATTAAAAGAGTAATTGAAATCAAATCACTAAGTGTAATGATTGATGATAAAATGAACTGGAAATCTCACATAAAAATATACAACATAAAGTAGCAAGAAATACATAAAAAATGAATAAAGGTAAATATGTATTGGACCAAAAATCACTTCATATTCTTTACTGCTCACTAGAGTTACTTACCATATCTGAGTTGCTGTGCAGAAATATAGTGAAATAACTACAAAACTATGATCAAATATTATAAAAGATGTCAGTGTGAATGACACATAATGTTAGATATAGCGAATATACAAACCCTTTATATATTGAATCAAAAATATTGAAATTCCAGGATATTGTGAATTTGCAAACTGCCAGAATTATACACAAAGCAAACTGTAACCTGCTACCCAATAACGTACTACAATTATTCTCAACAAATTAAAAGAAATACAACCTTTCAACTAAAAACATGTGTATGCATGTAAAACACTTTGTAACCTTTAGTATATCAGTATGTGGATAAAATTATGGAATGAATTAGGTTAGGAAATCAAACAATGTACTAACGTTATCAAACTCACAGTGTTTACAAAAGTACAAAGAAGGACCATGATAAATATTTTTTCCGTATCGATTTGGCATCAGTATTTGTTAAAATGTAAACAATACATATCCATTGTCATAATAAATCACAAACTATAAATAGAACCCAGAGAGTGAAAACCGGCAGAAAAATGGATGGATGGAACTTACAATAATAAAAATGGTTTGGATTTATATAAAGCTTTTCATCTTTTTTAAAGAGCTTAAACAGAATTTAGAACCATTCACTGATAAAAATGTGAACAACCGACTACCATATGAACTTAAAAGTGATTTAAATAATCCTGAGTATAAAATGACCTGTTTTTGTCTTTGATTCAATATTAAAAATAACAATTAAAAAATACAAATATGTCATATTTCTTAGTTGCTCAACAGCTGTTGCATCAACAAATTTGCATCATAACTCTCCTGTTGACTTGCTAGTAACCTTTAGGACACATTTTAGGTCTCTGTGTCATGATTGTACCTCTCCTGCTCCTGTGTGAGTGACGGGAAGAAAGGCTCTGACTCACTTGGGGAAAAGTTGTCCCGTGTCGTGTATAAATATAGGAATATAAGACTGCTTGTGTATACACAATGTTGATTGTTGTCCTACTTACAGTAAAGAAGTGCAAGAATACTATGGATTTTGGTACTAATGTTCTCTCAATTATCGCAGCTATAACATTTGGGAAATTTCTGCAAAGTTGAGACTATTTATTTTATATTTTTATGAATAATATGTGCATTTAATGTCTTTATTTACAGTCCTACTATACAAGAAATAGTCTGCAAATATATTTACATTTTTTATCATTTCTAGCAAATATATTTATATTAATTAGATTATCCAGAGAATAGTGTTCGATACCGTGTTAGAGCGCAATATATGTATGTGTGGGGGAAGAAATCACAAGACTACTTCATCTCTACAGAACTGTTTCATGAGGGGTTCCCTCAATCATCAGATTTTCTCCTGATGATTGTGTGTATATATATATATATATATATATATATATATATATATATAGACACTTCAGCCCAGCACCTTTGTGTCAGGCGGCACACACACACACACACACACACACACACAAACACACACACCTGTGCACTGATGCCTCTGTGATGGGCAGCCAAATATGGAGGAGAAATGACAAGCTGATTGGACATGGATGCTTCACAGATCTCTCTCTCTCTCTCTCTCTCTCTCTCTCTCTCTCTCTCTCTCTCTCTCTCTCTCTCTCTCTCTCTCTCTCTCTCTCTCTCTATAATTTCTCTCCCGCTGCTGTAAAACTCTCTCTCGGTCTTATATCTTATCTCTCCTGTTGTTGTAAATCTCTCTCTCTCTCTCTCTCTCTCTCTCTCTCTCTCTCTCTCTCTCTCTCTCTCTCTCTCTCTCTCTCTCTATAATTTCTCTCCTGTTGCTGTAAAACTCTCTCTCTCTCTCTTCTCTCCTGTTGCTGTAAAACTCTCTCTCTCTCTCTTCTCTCCTGTTGCTGTAAAACTCTCTGTCTCTCTCCTTCTCTCCCCCTCTCTCTAATTTCTCTCCTGTTGCTGTAAATCTCTCTCTCTCTCTCCCTCTCCCTCTCTCTAATTTCTCTCCTGTTGCTGTAAAACTCTCTCTGTCTTATATCTTATTCTCCTGTTGCTGTAAATCTCTCTCTCTCTCCTTCTCTCCCCCTCTAATTTCTCTCCTGTTGCTGTAAATATCTCTCTCTCCCTCTCTCTCCCTCTCTCTAATTTCTCTCCCGCTGCTGTAAAACTCTCTCTTGGTCTTATATCTTATCTCTCCTGTTGCTGTAAATCTCTCTCTCTCTCTCTAATTTCTCTCCTGTTGCTGTAAAACTCTCTCGCTCTTATTTCTTATCTCTCCTGTTGCTGTAAATCTCTCTCTCTCTCTCTCTCTCTCTCTCTAATTTCTCTCCTGTTGCTGTAAAACTCTCTCGCTCTTATTTCTTATCTCTCCTGTTGCTGTAAATCTCTCTCTCTCTCTCTCCTTCTCTCCTGTTGCTGTAAAACTCTCTCTCTCTCTCTCTCTCCCCTCTCTCTCTTTCTCTCCTTCTCTCCCCCTCTCTATAATTTCTCTCCCCTCTCTCTAATTTCTCTCCCGCTGCTGTAAAACTCTCTCGCTCTTATTTCTTATCTCTCCTGTTGCTGTAAATCTCTCTCTCTCTCTCTCTTTAATTTCTCTCCTGTTGCTGTAAAACTCTCTCTCACTCTTATTTCTTTCTCTCTCTTCTCTCCTGTTGCTGTAAATCTATCTCTCTCTCTCTCCCCCTCTCTCTAATTTCTCTCCTGTTGCTGTAAATCTCTCTCTCTCTCTCCTTCTCTCTCTCATATCTCTCCTTTTGCTGTAGATCTCTCTCTCTCTCTTTCTCTCTTTCTTTTCTCCTGCCGCTGTAAATCTCTCTCTTTTTCTCTCGCTCTTTATTTTATATCTCTCCTATTACTGTAGATCTCTCTCTCGCTCATATTTCTCCTGTTGCTGTAAGTCTCTCTCGCTCTCTCCCCCCTCTCTCTAATTTCTCTCCTGTTGCTGTAAAACTCTCTCTCTCTCTCTCTCTCTCCCTCTCTCTAATTTATCTCTTGTTGCAGTAAAACTCTCTCTCTCTCCCTCTCTCTCTCATATCGCTCCTTTTGCTGTAAATCTCTCTCTCTCTCTCTCTCTCTCTCTTTTCTCCTGCCGCTGTAAATCTCTCTCTTTTTCTCTCGCTCTTTATTTTATATCTCTCCTATTACTGTAGATCTCTCTCTCGCTCATATTTCTCCTGTTGCTGTAAGTCTCTCTCTCTCTCCCCTTCTCTCTAATTTCTCTCCTGTTGCTGTAAAACTCTCTCTCTCTCTCTCTCTCTCTCTCTCTCCCTCTCTCTAATTTCTCTCCTGTTGCTGTAAATCTCTCTCTCTCTCTCTCATATATCTCCTTTTGCTGTAAATCTCTCTCTCTTTCTCTCTTTCATTTCTCCTGCCGCTGTAAATCTCTTTCTTTTTCTCTCGCTCTTTATTTTATATCTCTCCTATTACTGTAGATCTCTCTCTCGCTCATATTTCTCCTGTTGCTGTAAGTCTCTCTCTCTCTCTCTCTCATAGCTCTCCTTTTGCTGTAAATCTCTTTCTCTCTCTCCCTCATTTCTCCTGCCGCTGTAAATCTCTCTCTTTTTCTCTCGCTCTTTATTTTATATCTCTCCTATTACTGTAGCTCTCTCTCTCGCTCACATTTCTCCTGTTGCTGTAAGTCTCTCTCTCATATCTCTCTCTCACATCTTTCCTGTTGCTGTAAAGCCCATTGTGATGCCAAACAAATGTCTGTTTATTTTCAGGGTTTGCCTTCTAAATTAAGCGCCGAGCGTACTAACAGCTGTGATCTAAGTCACGTGACAGCCCTCAAAACTGGACGTGACACCATGGATTCTCTCAGTCAGGATGTAATTAGCACGGCATGGCACCAAAAACCAGAATAGTAGAAACCCCTGCCATGATTATGTCATGTTCTCTGCTAACTTCAAATCAAAGCACGAAACGTAACATGATGATCTTATTAGAACTGATAATGAACAACATTATAGTGACACTTTACACCCTCAGATATACCTTATTTTGCACACAGCATGCAAAGTTCACTGGTTGATGACCTCTCTTCCCTGCAGAGGAAGAAGAAGAAGATTTCACCGCCATCCTCAGAGACAGATCTCACATCGACGAGACGCTCCGATTTACAACTGAGGAAAAAGCAACAGATTATGCAGGTAAGCAAGTCAAGTAAATGGTCAGAAGTAAGGTAAGCAGGGATGCAATGCCCTATCAGTTCCAGCAGATGGTGCTGTTAGTCTTTATTGTCCTACATGAGTTTTTACAATCAATACAGACAAGGGACTGGACTGCAAAATGAATATTTATACTGCAGTAGGACCTCAATTCACGAGCTTATTTGGTTCTGTGAAATGAATTTAAATCAATTTAATCTGCACTTGCCCAACCCAAAGCGACACACATTTGACATGTATTATCCCTTTTAAAATTAAACTATTTTTTTAGATAAAAATATGGTATAAAAACTAAATAGAATGTACTAGCTACAGTAGTTTTTAAGTATTGTGATAATAATGTGCAGCATTTATCTTAGGGAGTGGACTTCTACTGTATTTCCTTCCAGCTGCTTCTCTGTCAAACACACCATCAGTAGCTTTTTTTCACATTTATATCGTTGAGATATTATTTTGGAATCCTTGGCTGGAGTTCGACTCATTCTGCTTTAGTCTGGCACAGACTAGCAGTGTGCTGTCAGGTTTTTGGTGTTTTGTTTCTTTAATTCATTGAATATCATCAGCACTGTCCTTTATACTCACTTTTCTTCCTTCCCATGGTTGGGGGGAAAAAAACCCTGCAATCGGGATATTGTAACATCCAAGGATCTAGGACAACATTTTGTTAAATGGTTGTCTCTATTTAAGGTACACATTCATGGAACACTACTAGCTCATGTTAGGAACTGTCGACCATTCAACTTTTAAAAAACCAGTAGTAAAATACAAACCAGTCTTGTACCCATATGTTGTTTTTTTGGCAATGTTTATTGTAAGTGGTATTGTATGTATGTTAAGCATGCTAATGTCAGCAGTAACAATCCGCATGTAATTTAGCTGCGTAGCTTAATAACACTTCCCAGTATCTTGGCGGTAGCATAGCTACTTTTTTTGAAAATGAATAACATTTCCTATAGCTAAGGTACTTTTAGACCCATGTTGCAAGGCGTGGCGTGTAGAACGGCCGGGCCAGCAACTTGAGGGTTCCAGGTTCGATCCCCCATCTCTGGCCATCCAAGTCCTTGGGAAAGACACTTCACCCTCACTCCCAGTGCTGCTCACATGGGTGAATGAATTAATGATTGGTGGTGTCGGAGGGGCCATAGAAGCAAATTGGCAGCCACGCTTCCGTCAGCCTTTTTCAGGGCAACTGTAGATAAAAAAATGTAGCTTACAACCACCAGGTGTGAATGTGGAGTTAATGAATAACAGGTTCTTTGAGTATCTAGTCGATAGAAAAGCGCTGTATAAATCTAATCCTTACATCAAAGCTACAAGGTACAAAGAGATATAGGGGACTGCTAATCCAGGCCCCCCAAAAATGGAGAAATACAATGACCTGGATAATTGAGAACACCCATTCATGTGGAGAAAATCCATGATGATTGGTTGGTGTCTATATGATGAATCACAGTTGGCTAAAATGTCTAATCAGAGGCAAGATAAGGCGGGTCATCGAAACTAGTAAGCAAAATCATAACAGTGACACACTCAAGTCACATGAGATAGGGAACCAGAGACAGAGGGACGCCTCAAGCTGATGACTCAAAAAAAAAAAAAAAAAAACGTGCTTGAGATTAGATTTTCCGTTTAGTGATGAAGACGACGACCAGAAAACCCACAGTAATGCGTGTCCTTCGCCATATTTTTACAAATGTATGTGTTTAGAGAAAACAATGCCCAAAACCTTTGTTTTTATGTTGTTTATTCTGTAAACCAAAATCATAACTGCTCTCTTCATCAAAGACGTCCAACACAAATTTAAGAACACACATTAAAAACCTCTTAAAGCCCAAGCTGTTTGTTTGCATAAGGGTTGTCCAAAGTGTGGCCCAGGGGCCATTTGCGGCCCGCAGGTAATTTTTTAACGGCCCCACGGCCCTGTTTAAGAATACGATTGGAAAAAAAAATGTAAACAAAAAGTGTAATGAAATAGCAAACAGGTGGAATGTAACAATAACATGTTGCAATGTTTACTCGAATAACACAAAGCTGCCATGCTGTCTTTATGAATTATTGACCTATTCAAGGCTTCGAAAAAATTACTTTAAATATTACACTGAGATATTTTTAGGGGGAAATTTGCCATGTTTTGTTTCCCATATTGAAACAACAATACAGCTTATAATTGATGGTTAGATCTGAAGGGGATCTCGAGATTATTGTGTTAAAAGTAAACAGTAAAAGCAATATATAATTCATGTTTTTAAACACTTCAATGAGTAGGACCCTGTTTGATCCCAATAATTTTACTGTGATTTGTTTTTAAGTGTCATTGCTCAAAAATAAAAAATAAAGTAAAATCAATGTTGTTATGAGTAATTGACCTTTTTAAGGCTCCAATTCTTATATAATGCCAAATATTACACGTAAAAATTTTATTGGGTGAAAATATTGCATATTTTGTGTTTATTCCATAAAAAACAGGGTTTTCTTTGACAAAAAGAGCATACAACTTAAATCTTTAAAAATGTTATATTGACAGAATGACCTAATGTTGATCTAGAGCAGGGGTCGGGAACCTTTTTGGCTGAGAGAGCCATAAAAAGCTAAATATTTTAAAATCTATTTCTGTGAGAGCCATACAATTTTTTCTTAAAACTGAATACCACTAAATTTGTACATTTTTAAGTAAGACCGACATTTTTAGAGTATTCTTTTTAATAACGTTGTAATCCTGAAGCTAACCAATAATAAACAAAATTCTTCTTACCATTAATGCGACGTCTTGAACAGGTGCGGTAGAAAAACAGATGTATGGATTAAAATGCATGAGAATATTTTATATTTTGAACGTCATTTTTAACACTGTGATTATCAGCGGGATTACTCATTATTTATCGTGTTAAGCAATGTCAGCTAAGATTTTTCGGAGAGCCAGATGCAGTCTTCAAAAGAGCCACATCTAGCTTGAGGGCCATAGGTTCCCCACCCCTGGTCTAGAGATTTAAAACTTGAAAAAGAATACAAATAATAATACTGAATAATGACACATTTTTAATATTGTTTTGACCAGAATCCTATGGGGACTGAGAGGAGGCCTGAATGTATATTTTTTATACATATTTTGTATTGGTTTTTAAAATCAAAAAAATATCAAAATGGGCCCCGCTTGCTTTGATTTTTCAGTGTGCAGCCCTCAGTGGAAAAAGTTTGGACACCCCTGGTTTACATGCTTTTTTTTAATTTTTCTTTGCTATTTGGGCTGATTGGACCCTAATTAGAATAACAACTTAAAATCATCTTTTGATATGATATACTTAGTCCATAAGTACATAAGCGTGTACTTCATGTGTAGTGACATGATAAAGTAATTTTTATGTTTACACTTTTTTTTTTTCTCCAAATTCCATTGCATGTTATACTCTTCTGACACCACCAGATAGCAGTATAAGTGTCCATATGTCGGCGTATAACCCCGATTCTGTTGTGTACACAATTTTGGAAATAAAAGCTCAAAGGTGCTGTCCACGCATGTGGCCACTAAGGATTTAGAGGTGAGTTGAGTTCATGAAAAGTCCTTTTGGTTAGAGTGTTCGCCCTGAGCCTGGAAGGTCATGAGTTCAAACCCCGGCTGAGTCATACCAAAGAATATAACAATGGGATTTTCTGCCTCCCCGCTTGGCACTCAGCATCAAGGGTTGGAATTGGGGGTTAAATCTCCTCGGCAGGGTTCTTGAGGGTGCATGGGAGTTTGCCCAACCAGTCTACATGTGCTTTGTGGACTTGGAGAAGGCATTCGACCGTGTCACTCGGGAAGTCCTGTGGGGAGTGCTCAGAGAGTATGGGGTATTGGACTGTCTTATTGTGGCGGTCCGCTCCCTATATGATCAGTGTCAGAGCCTGGTCCGCATTGCCGGCAGTAAGTTAAACACATTTCCAGTGAGGGTTGGACTCCGCCAAGGCTGTCCTTTGTCACCGATTCTGTTCATAACTTTTATGGACAGAATTTCTAGGCGCAGTCAAGGCGTTGAGGGGTTCCGGTTTGGTGACCGCAGGATTAGGTCTCTGCTTTTTGCAGATGATGTGGTCCTGATGGCTTCATCTGACCGGGATCTTCAGCTCTCACTGGATCGGTTCGCAGCCGAGTGTGAAGCGACCGGATTGAGAATCAGCACCTCCAAGTCCGAGTCCATGGTTCTCGCTCGGAAAAGGGTGGAATGCCATCTCCGAGTTGGGGAGGAGACCCTGCCCCAAGTGGAGGAGTTCAAGTACCTAGGAGTCTTGTTCACAAGTGAGGGAAGAGTGGATCGTGAGATCGACAGGCGGATCGGTGCGGCGTATTCAGTAATGCGGACGTTGTATCGATCCGTTGTGGTGAAGAAGGAGCTGAGCCGGAAGGCAAAGCTCTCAATTTACCGGTCGATCTACGTTCCCATCCTCACCTATGGTCATGAGCTTTGGGTCATGACCGAAAGGATAAGATCACGGGTACAAGCGGCCGAAATGAGTTTCCTCCGCCGTGTGGCGGGGTTCTCCCTTAGAGATAGGGTGAGAAGCTCTGCCATCCGGGAGGAACTCAAAGTAAAGCCGCTGCTCCTCCACATCGAGAGGAGCCAGATGAGGTGGTTCGGGCATCTGGTCAGGATGCCACCCGAACGCCTCCCTAGGGAGGTGTTTAGGGCACGTCCAACCGGTAGGAGGCCACGGGGAAGACCCAGGACACGTTGGGAAGACTATGTCTCCCGGCTGGCCTGGGAACGCCTCGGGATCCCCCGGGAAGAGCTAGACGAAGTGGCTGGGGAGAGGGAAGTCTGGGCTTCCCTGCTTAGGCTGTTGCCTCCGCGACCCGATCTCGGATA